>NW_007578468.1:0-1005 GCF_000690725.1 Stegastes partitus
AGTCAGCTGGGATAGACTCCAGCCCCCCACGACCCTAATGAGGATTAAGTGGTGTATAGAAAATGGATGGATGGATGGATGTTGTTAATATAATTCATAAGATAAATTTGTCATTTTCTAAATTTGTATTTAATTTGGATTCGAGTTTGTTTAAACGCCCTTTACTTTGTTAGTAAATAAAGTAATGAATAACATCTTGTCATATTCACTGTTAATTGGGCCCAAATATCCGGAGCCCAGATATTGCTATTTGGACCAGCCTGAGATGATACCTAAAATTAATTAAATAGCCCACATATGTATCGGTATCAGTTGGTATCGGAATCGGAAATTGAGAGTTAGACAATATCAACATATCGTTTTTTGGCAAAAAAAAGCCAATATCGGACATCCCCATTAAGCACTGTTGCTGTTGTTTAAATGAATAAATATGGTTATGAAATAAGTAACTAAACAAATACGTGCTTCAACAAATAGCTGCATGAGTTCAGCTTGGAGTAGTAATATGTGTATCACTGAGATAATCTCATATTGGCAACAAAGCCAAGATTTATTCAGGTCAGGTTTCCTAAAGAATTGATCATTTCAAGTGGATTACATAGACTAGGTGTCAATAAATTATACAGAGCAATTGTGATAAAACAGCCATGGTGAACTTAGAAAAACATATGCTAGAAAAGATGGATAAAAAAATAACATTTCATCTATAAAATATATCTATTATTAGTGGCACGGGCTGAGCTCGAGGCCCTACTTGTATTTGTACAAGTAGGGCCTCGAGCAAAGCCCGAGGCCACTATTGTTATCCTGGTTCCTCTTCTGTACAAAAGTTTGCCGGCCTACTCCTCCCACAGATTTGAGAGCACCCACACAAATTATACATCAAAACGTGCGGCTCGATCAGGAATCATGTGCTTACATACAGATTTACAAAAGTCGCATTTTTCGCGACACAATTACACAAAACGTCGCAAAAATTTCCCATTGAAAATGAATGGGACGAAC
>NW_007578468.1:4431-34991 GCF_000690725.1 Stegastes partitus
GGGAGAATAGGACTAAGTTATAAACTACATCTGACATTTTATTCTGTAATGAGCATTAAGGTCGCAAGCAGTTGCCTTTTAACACAATCAAGAAACAATAAGATACTGTATAAATCACTGCCAACTAACCCAGCACCACCATCTAGAAAAAAAAAAAAAAGTGGATTTGCTTGTTTGAAATGAGCTGCATTACATTTATTCATACCTCGAGCAGCAGTCATTATGCGTTGAATCGTCATTTTTGCAGCCCCTCCTCTTGATACCATGACATTATTTTCAGGGTGTACTGGTCCAGTTTTGCCATAGCGTTGCCTCCAAATTGACAGTGGTGATTCTTTTGAATTCTTCATTTATCTGTAGAAATATAAGGCACAAATAAAAAAAGACACAATTTATTAATTACAAGTAGTTAAAATTTGATTCCAACATTGCAAATATGTGAATATTACTATGTAAAAAAATATTTACCTGAGCTGCATCAAAAAGAGCTGGCCATCTGTGACGGTTCGTGCTCAGTGACTGTGCGGGTGGACCCAAACAAAAAGGGAGACGGGGAGAAGGGAAACAGGATTTATTAGGGAAGGTGGTGGAGTGATGGGCACCAGGAGGCAGAAACATAGTCCGGTGAAGGGGTGCCGGTCGTGGGGAATAACCCGGTGGTGGGATCTGGTGCAGGGATGTCAGTCGTGGAGAGGGAGGAGTGGAGTCTTCGGTGTCGTGATCCGAGGAAGGGGGGTCCCGAGGGTGGTGCACGAAGAGCCGGTGCCTGAGAGTGTCTTGGTCCGTGGAGTTTTTCCCGGTGCAGAGAGGGAGCTGTGACGAGGGAATCCGGGGTGGTGCGCAGGGGTCCGGTGCTCATGGGGGGGTGCTCTCGTGAAGGATCTCCCGGTGAAGGTGTCCGTGGTCGTGAATTCCCGTGGGTGACAAACGCTGGAGTGCTTGGAGGTGTGCCGAGTGCTGAAGCCGAGGAGGAGAACCTGAGGTAGGTATCACAATCCTCTGGCGTCGGTCTTCTGTGAGACGCCAGTATTTAAGCAGGGCACGGCTAATGAGCCGATGAGCCACAGCTGCCAGCGTGCGCGTGTCTCTCCTGATCGGCTCCGCCCAGCCTGCAGAGAACAGAGGCATACCCACCAAAACACAAAGACAGACAAAATCCCCAAAACACAGTGAACACAGTCTATGACCCTCACACCATCTGTCTTTTACATCTTCGACTGGTGGTGCTTGATTGACAGCTTCTGTGAATAGAAGGCTGCTGTGGCTCAAGTGGTAGAGCGAGTTTGGCGGTTTGATCCCCTGCCCCTCCACAGTCGAAGTGTCCTTGGGCAAGACACTGAACCCAAAGTTGCTCCCAATGGCAGGCAAGCGCTTTGCATGGCAGCTCTACTGTGTGTGTGAATGGGTGAATGAGAAACACATTGTGAAGCGCTTTAAGTACCATTGAGATAGAAAAGTGCTGACTACATATATCTTTTCCATTGTTTCACTGATAACCTGATGGTTATTCGTCTTCTTTACTTCATTAAGGAGCTCCATTGTGAGGATCCTAGACTTTTGTTTCACTGGGTTTTTGGGTTTTTGTCTGTCTTTGGGTTTTGGTAGGTGTGCCTTTGTTCAATGCAGGTTGGGCGGAGCCGATCAGGGGAGATCACTGGCAGCTGTGGCTCATCAGCTATGCCCAGCTTAAATACTGGCGTCTCACAGAAGACCGACGCCACAGGATTGTGATACCTACCATGGGGTATAGTCAGGCCACGAGCTGCTACACGCGCCGAGCAATTCTGATGTTCTCTAGTCTCGAGTTTATGATATATGTTTCTCTGCCTTGTCTCCAGTTCTTCTCCTCGGCTCCAGCACTCGGCACACCTCCAAGCTCTCCAGCGTTTTGTCACTCACGGGATTTCACTACCACGGACACCTTCACCGGGAGACCCTTCACAAGAGCACCCCCCCACGAGCTCTGAACCCTGAGCACCGGACCCCTGCGCACCACCCCGGTTTCCCTCGTCACGGCTCCCTCTCTGCACTGGGAAAACCCCCACGGACCAAGGCACTCTCAGGCCCCGGCTCTTTGTGCACCACCCTCGGGACCCCCCTTCCTCGGATCACAACCCCAAAGAACTTCACCCCACCACCTTCCTTAAATAAATCCTGTTTCCTTTAACCCTTCACCCCGTCTCCCTTTTCGTTTGGGTCCACCCGCACTGTCACTGATCACGAGTCGTCACATCCATTCTTTCATTTTCCAAACTTCCTTCTGTTTCACCTTGTGGATAAGGGGGCAAGTAGTTCAACTCTGCCTTGTCAAATGAGGCCAAGGATTGAGATCCCAGAAGCAGCCACTAAAAAAAGAACACTGGCCTGGCGTAAGCAATATAAAAGACTTTATAATAAGAAATGCTGCAATCTGGTGATTAAGTGATTGAGTGTTTGAAAAGGTTATTTTACCATTGCAATGAATTAAAGGTGACTTTGTGTAACCATTGAATTAAAGCTGCACAGTTAAAGATGAGAGAAGGAGTGAAAATGTCAAGAGAGCAAGAAAGGTTAGTGTCCCTAAAACAGCTCATGTCTGGACATGTCATATGAGGCTACTGTCTGCAGGATGTTTGCAGAATGAACTCATTGCTAAAGCAGTTAATGGTTTCTCTTTTTACTAGCATGTATCCTGTGATTGCCAAACTAGTGCAAGTGTCCTTGTATAGACACTTTTGGCAGCAGTCACATGACAGCTTAGTGTTTTATCTCCTCAAGCTTCTCATCAATTTGCTTTTCAAGGTCTGGAAGAGACGTCCTCTTTTCTTTGACAGTTTGACGCAAACTGTTAGATTTGGTGATGAAAGTCAAATTACTAGTGGCTTCAGCTTTGTCAGCATACTCATCAACTGACTTCTCTAAAGCAACAATGTCGCTCTGTACTCTGGCCCTCTTCTTTTTAAGTTAATCCAGGTCATCTGCAAGAGCCTTTCTTTTTTCGCACACTCTTTTGCTTGTCATTCACCCTCTTGTGGTCATCCAGGTAGCTTTGGTACCTTTGTCGAGCACAACAAACTGAGATTGAAAGCTTCTTGGTAAGTTGCACATTAATTACACCACAAACAGATCTGATATGGCTGACAATAAACCTCTGAGCAACCAAGGTGTTTTCCTTCTGATTCTCCATAATCAGCTCTTTGTTGATTGAAAACCGTCTTTCAACTCTGGCCTGACCATGAGAGAGAGCTAGCAACATCTTCACCACATGCCACACCTTGGAGAAAGCATTGGTGGTTCCCATTGTCTCATGGAGTTGAGTGTCCACTCTGTCTTTCTTGGCTTGAAGGGCAGCAAAATTGCAACACCTTCCAAACTCTCAAAAGATGTCATCACACACTGACTCCTCCGCATGATTAGCTTCAACAAGGTGGTATAGTAGCCGCTTCATTTGAGCAACGCGCTCTTCTTTTGAGCCAGCCATGCATCTTGGGTTAAGACACTGCATGCTTCTCACTCGCTGGTGGTTCACAGGAGTCTTATTCCGTAGCTTCTCCAGTATTGTGATTAAGAATGTTTTGCATTCCATCTTAATTTGCAGCGCCTGCCTCTCTGATCTGTTGTTTGTGAATTTCAGTTGGTTCAGCAGAGAATGCCAGGTAGCTTGTTGTGGCATCCTTGTGCAGGCTGCTATCCTGGAGAGGGAAATTCAGGAGCTTTAGGATTGTGGTGGCCTTCTTGAGTGATTCCACTTTGCAAAATCGCTCCATGAGCCCTGTTAATGATATAAAATTGAAAACAGTGTGAAAAGAAATAATTCACTACATGCTCTAACTAAAATTGATTAATCAACAGAAAACAATTAATTTTAACAATGTAATAGTTTGTGTTTAAATTGAGAATTCATACTCAATTTACATATGCCATTTGTTGGGACACTTAAAATATGGAGCAAGGCCAAATGCGGAGACCTATACACACTTTCGTTCACTGCAGGCAAGTCTTGCAGCAATCTGGCTGTCCTGTAACATAGTGATGAATGGACAGCTTGTGTCCTCGGATGACTTGAAAGAGTAGTGCGAGCTCGTTATTTTTAACATCCACAGTATCTCCACTTTGAGGACTTGTTTTTATTTGAAACGTCCAGTGTTGTTCAATTCTTTGCTGCCGAGGGTGCAGTACCTTCTTTGGATGTATTTGATACACCAGCATTCATAACCTCAACGATGGGAACTGCGGTGCTAGCAGCAACAGCAGCTTTTTAATGCTTTTTCCCCTTTATGTGGCTAACAAGCGCAGCCTTGCCATGTTGGAAATGTCAAATGTTTCACAACACAACTTGCACTTAGCATGTCATGGGTCATTGTCTTTTGCCAGCCATAAATGGTATTTTTAAAAGCCACTCGTTTTTGAAGCTGCACTTACCTGGCATGGAACAGCTAGTCTGATATCTGCTCCCAGTGTTAGTGTACCTACTTAGACACATAATTTTTTACCTAATTTAGATATTTTACAATAAAACCAATGTTCCTGCTTACAACAATCTGAATCCACTCCACAAAATTTGGCAGACCACCTGTTGAACCATGTGCCAAGATCATTCCAGTGGATTAACTGTCCCGACGGCCAACACAGTGTGTTACAGTGGCACCAAACGACGAACCAGAGAATTTTGCTTCCAGGGTTTTATTGGTGTCTTCCCTCAGTACAGTTAAATCCACTCTCGTTGAACAAATCATTCTCAAGCGTCAGTAGACGTTTTTTCAGTGGTTTGTTGTCCTTAAGACACATCACAACTTTTTGGATAAATGTGAATGTAAGCTCGCGATTCTTTGGGTGTTGTAGGTCTAGTGTATAGACATACCCAAAGAGCAGGAGAAATGAGTCAGCCAGATTTGTGGGACCACTCACAAGTATTTCATCCTCCACGAAAAGAGGGCTAAAGAGGGCCACATCAGTAGTGTCATCTGTGACGACTGTCAAGAGAGCCACTGGAGTGTCAGGGAGGTCTGGAGCATCTGCTGACTACGAAAGACAAATCATACAAGAATGAGTTCAGCCCCTCACGGATACAAATCATGCTAATGATGTCTACACATTACAGTCACTTAACACTTAGACCGCAACTAAGCTACATGTTTAAACTATTTTCTTTACATATGCTTATATCTTATGTTAGTTTCACATCTATCTTTTAGCATACTTTTTGTTTAGTGGAATGCTTTATACTTACCTTTTCATTTATGTAATTTCTACATGTCAGTTTGCAGAATAACAACTTGAGTAAACTTCATAAACGGGTCCTGGGGGGTATTCCAGAAAGGATGTTCAACAAACTCTGAATTCTAAGGTGAATTACTCTTTGAAGTGAAACTCTAAGTTTTCAGTTCCAGAACAGCAGATCGGAGTTAGGCAGGTCGAATCTGAGTTGGTTTAATCTGAGTTGAAAGAAAGTGATGTTTAATTCAAAATGAAAAGACAACCGCATCTAAAACTCTGTCAGTGATTTTTCTTACAGCCACAGCCTTGGTGCTCTCTAAGGGAGACAGGGTGAGGGTGAGGCAGCCACCCTGCAGAGGAAACTCAGATCTCATGACCATAGGTGAGAGTAGGAACATAGATTGACTGGTAAATCGAGAGCTTTGCCCCCTTGCTCAGCTCTCTCTTCACCACGATGGTCCAGTACAGCGACCACAACACTGCAGATGCTGCACCGATTCATCTGTCAATCTCATGCTCCATCCGCCCCTCACTTGTGAAGAAGACCCCGAGATACTTGAACTCCTCCACTTGAGGCAAGGACTCTCCACCTTTTTCCGGTCAAGAACCATGGCCTCAGATTTGGAGGTGCTGATCCTCATCCCGCTTACCTCACACTGGGCTGCAAACCGCCCCAGTGCATGCTGAAGGTCCTGATTCAATGAAGCCAACAGAACAACATCATCTGCAAATAGCAGAGATGAAATTATGTGGTTCCCAAACCGAACCTCTTTAACTTCAGTAATTTTCCTGATTCTTTATAAACACGATTTCCTTCTTTAACTATATGTTCTATTTCATAACCAAAACTAGGAACAACAAAGTGATCAGGCCAACTCTTCTGGCACTGTAACGCAGGTACATGAGGGAGTATGTCGGTGTCCGAAGATGCAGTAGTTGAGGTGTCACCTTCAGGTCTGACAACTCTCAATGTACCCTTCTCTGGTAACTCCAGGATGTCCACAAGAAGACAAAGATCACCATCAAAGTCCGGATCCTCATCGTGCAGGCTAAAGTCCCCATCCAGTCTCGGCTGGAACCTCTCTTGCATTATTTCTTTCAGTTCCTCCATTGACTTTGGCCGCTCAAGTAGAGTAAGTTTCAGGGCAGTGTCTCGTGCAACATACACACACAGCATATGCTTCTGTACGGCAGCCATCCTTAGTTCCTAAAAGACAAAAACACGGTAATTTTTATGGAGAGTGAAGGTGACACACACAAGCTACACATGTCCATAGACCCACTGGTCCACACAAACACTGGGACACCACCTGAACAATGGGATGTATGGAAGGCCAGCTGCTGGAGTGGGGCAGTTTATTCATGGACCCACTGGTCCGCACAGCTCCAAGACAATGCTGCAGTCAGCTGTTTACCTGCTTCAATAAATCTTCAGTGTAATAATATGAAACATTTGAGTGTCAAGNGGAGTTTTGGAGCCTTGTTCCTCCAAAAGTCTCTCTTCCTTCCCCATCTGCACCCATTCAAAGACGGCTGCAGATTTTTCTCAAGGACTGGATATTTACACCTTTCTTCTCAAATGATTGCGCGCTCATTTTTTACTGTAGGAAAATAAAAAATACATCTCTGTAATGCCCAAGGTCTTGGCTTTCTGAAAATGTGATCGGCTTTTCTCTCCGACATACGTTTTTTTCAAAAATGGTGGTTGTTTGAGGTCTTCTCCTTCTGCTTCCTTCGACTGATTTGACAGGTAAACAAAGTATCTGTCCAGCTGTGTGTGCTTCGTTGCCCGGCAACGCTCTGACCCTGCTCCCAACTCCCCCTCCCTCTCTGCTCTCTCCACACAGATGAGGCTTAGGTTGTTCAAAGTGTTTAGTCGGTTTGGTAATTATAAAATCATCATTTAAATCCCGGCAGACTCCCGTGCCACTCTCAAATTTTCTGCAAGGAAATTTTCTAGTTGTCATTTTTGTTCTGTTTTCCTTTTATGTTGCGCATGAGCCCCGCTGTGAGTTTTTATGCCGAGTACGTTTATATTCTGGCCGAAACCTTATCGTGGAGCCACAATAGCAATTATCATATACTAGAGTCATATACACTATTCTGTGTAATGTTACAACTTTGAGCTCAAGCGTCCATTTGTAGCACAAAGCCGAGGATCTTCAAGAGATGGAGGGCATGGTCCCAGCCATAATCCACAGTGTCGACATGTAGCTCTGCATACGGCTTATGTTTATAGAACTATAGTAGTTGTTCGATGTAGCACCGTAGCTCTTGATCTGGGAAACGCTGTCTCATTTCACTGTACAGCTGTGTATTGTTGAAATGACAAATAAAGAAACCTTGAGCCACTGGTCAGAGCACCAATTTTATTAAGTAAATTGCAACATCTCATAATATGTCGTAGACTACATATAGTGTTCTCTGCTGCCACTTCACTATCATCTAACTTTATATGGCAGCACTCTATTCCAACTTTTTTTCTGTTATATTATCTTGTATTGCTATTCTTAACTACCAAAAAAAATGCTTTGATTTTATATCTATGCTAAGTATGTTCTTGTGCTGCTGGAACACCTAAATACTAAGTAATTACAAAATACCATGACTACCAAAACTCTTGAGTTCTACACTGTAGTGCAAATTATATATTAAGTGCTCTATGAGAAAACAAAACATGAACACACAGTCACAACATGATCAAATGTCCTGTTACTTTTATTCAACTGTGTGACGTTGACAATAAGCCAATTTATTTTTTTTTTCATCAACTATGATGTCACAGAATTTCCACACGTCACTAATATTGTAGAATGTAAATCTGAACACATCCAATATCGTTTCTGGTTGGCCTCCACCAACTCTGCTGCACGTTTTCAATGCTAAACGTTAAAGCTGCACTTAAACCGAGTCCTATAAAAAAGACAGAAAAAAATGTATTGTCCTTCTGGACCATAACTGCTGCACCAACAGTATCTAACCAATATCTGCTGTAAAAAAGCCTACCCCTTCCACTGATGTGTTCACATCAGCAGGTCTTGTTTAAGGTTATGTTAACCCTTTAACACCTAAGCCTCAACATGTCTGCCTGGATTTTTTATTATTATTATTTTTTGCTTATTTTAACCATAAAAGAGCCTGAAAATGCGTCCTGCGTGTAAGTGCTTTGCCCATTTTTCAACCACACTTAGAACTTTCAACAGGTGGCAGTTAATAGAATAGAATAGAATAGAATAGAATAGAATAGAATAGAATAGAATAGAATAGAATAGAAAAATACTTTATTTATCCCAGTCTGGGAAATTACTGTGGTACAGCAGCAAGAGAAAAACACCAATCCAACAGAAAAAGAGCCAAAGTTAAATACTATTTAAAAAATTAAAAATAAAAATAAGTGAATAAAATAAAATAAATAAATAAAACAACTGTACAAAATGGGCAAATTAATACACTTTATGACATGCAGTAGATTGTAAATAAGAGTTTGATGAAAAACCCAAAACAGAAATTGATTTTTAGGAGTTTTAGTTGCAAAAACCTCTCCAATTGTACACGAACAACACATCTTTCATTTTTAAACTATGAAGTTTGAACAAATAACATTTTTGAGGAACTTGTCTCTCATTCTGTAAAATCAGGCAGAAAGAAAGCAGCAACAATCTGGCAGCAAGGTGCCAGAAAAACACATTAAATAAACATTGGGGGAATACTGTACCATTCAAAAACTTAAAAAAAAATGTATTTTTTTTTTACGATTTAAATGAAGTAAAACAGTGTAATATTCAAATGTAAAAGAACGATTTACAATTTATAAAAACACACATTTTTGTTGTGGACATTTACAGATATTTACACACACCTCTCCTCTGTGGCACCAATAACAACAAAGCTTTCATTTCAAAATATGAAATTTGAACCAAAAAAAACATATTTACAAAAACATTTTTGGAATACTTGTCTGATAATCTGAAAAACAGGTGAAAAAGTGAACGACGTATAACTTCATGTGTTATGGTTTTTTTGTATTATTTATAGCTTTATTTATGACTAAAACTCTGAACGAGTGTCTAAATGCCATTTTCTGAAAAAGAAATCCTATGTAAAAATGTGCCGCTCTCTGAGAGAAATAGTTTTCTTCGATCTCAAATTTGAACATGCTCATACTCTGCATATTCTCATCTACTTTAAAAGTGACCTATATTCAATAACTGCATCATTAATGATTTCTGTACGCGTTTATGGCTGCTATACTGACGAGGAACACAAGATACCATGCATTTACACTTTCTGTAGATAATAAAAATCAGCAACTCACCGCGAGAGTCAATCTTCACCGATGATCACTGGCGGAAAATAATCTTCTTCTTCTTCTATGGGATTTAATGGCGGTTGGCAAACCAAGCTAAGGCGCATAACCGCCACCAACTGGACTGGCGGAAAATGGCGTCGGAAAATGCCTGTTCTTCTAACTAAGCCAACTTTAGGTGCGTTACCGCCACCTTCCGGAATGGAGGCTTTTGTTTTTTCAACCGTCACTTCCTGTCCTCACAGTGGAGGTGTCCTCACAGGAGAGGCTGCACTGGAACTGACCTGACAGTGGAGGTCTGCAGCCAGGTGCCTCTCGATTTATGAGGTGTGTCAGAAAAGTTCCGGGACTGGTGATGGAGCAACCTCCCTAATCACCTGACCTAGCTCTGTGTGACCTGGCTCCGTTTTTTCATTTTCCCCAAGCTCAAGGAAGTCATCAAGGGGACCCGTTTTGAAGACAACATCAAGATGGCTGTGACCACGGAGCTGCAGAGAATCCTTGAAGAATCCTTCCAGGAGTGCATGGCGGTGTCACACAGACGGCTGGGAAAGCGCGTTAGACTCCAGGGGGATTACTTTGAAGGGGAAAACTTGCAGTTTGGATTTGAAATCTTTTATCTTTTGTGACACGGGTTGTGAAACTTTTCTGACACACCTCGTATCCCCTCTCTTCCTCTGAGATATACCATCAACCCATGGATTTAAACCTCTCTCCTCTTTCCCACAGACTCATCCTGTCAATAAGAGAAAAAAAAATATGAAACTGCTTCTCCATGATGTTTTTTGTTTGTTTGTTTGTTTTTACCTATTTATTGATCTCTTCTGTGTTAAATTGTAATCAGACAATGAATTGATTAGTTGATTAGTTTTAGTTTTCTATTTCAATTGTGCATCATAAAACACCATGTAAGAAAATAAATACTTAAAAAAAAAGAAAGTTATTCTATTTCCCTCTGCTGTTGGGTTGAATTATGACCCAATGATGAATTGTACTATCAAATTAAAATGCAAGCAGGCTTTTAAATTTGACATTGTTACTACATTTACTTTACCTATCGTTGCATCTGACAGCTTTGGTTTTGAAGGACTCGGGAGAATAGGACTAAGTTATAAACTACATCTGACATTTTATTCTGTAATGAGCATTAAGGTCGCAAGCAGTTGCCTTTTAACACAATCAAGAAAGAATCCTGAGGCGCTGAGATGGTATGCTACCATGTATTGATGCCTGTCTGCAAGTGTTTTTAACACATTTTTAAAGTTTTGTGTGTCATGTGCATTTCTTTTGAAAAAACTGTGTTTTCCCTCGAACCTCATTGTCCACAAGTGTATGAGGGGCCCAAAACGGCGTACAAGGTCAGGATAGTGTTCAATGAAGTGATGTTTAGGACGAAGTTTGAAATCTGGAAAGGCTTCTTTCAGCATCTCTCTATGATCCTGTATCTTGGACTGTAAATACTGGATGGACTCCTCTGTGAATTCTGAGCACAGCGATAGCTCTACTACCTCTTTTAATTCCATTAGCACAGTCCTCTTTAGGAACTGCATTCCCAATAATCAAAGGGAGCAGTCTCAGCAATGTGGCATTTTCATGGCCATTACCACCAATGCTTTTCTTTACAGCAAAGGTCTGTGGTATTTTATGAGGTTTGTCAAGCTTGTCTGTGTGCTGGTATGGAAATGATAGAATTCTCTCGTTCAAATATTCAAGGGTGAAGTATTTGCGATGGATCAACTCTCCGATGCACAGGGCGAGCTCCACAGGCACAATGCCCTCAAAAAGATCGTGGAGGGCATCAGGTGGAAAGCCAGTGATAGTATGAAAATGTTCTAGATGCTGGCTCAGGACACAATCTGCCGGAACACCATTCTGACTCTGACTATCCCCATGCATTACAGCATGCACATCACTATGTCTTTTGTCCTAAGACTGAACTTGCCACTTGCAACTTCATGAGTTTGGAGTTTAGCTTGTGTCGCTGTGCAGAATCTGCAAAAATAATCTGCTCTAAAAGACTTTGAAAAGCCTGCCAAATCATGGGCTGCAAGATTGTCAGACACCACACACATGACTGTTCCTTGAACTACCTTACCAATAGACTCAATGAATACCCCATCTTGTTCAAGGGTCTCTCAACAAAGGACCAAGTGCTTTTTAATAGCCAAATGTCTGTATGTCAGCCACTTTACATAAAGCTGCAAGCTGAATTTCATGCAGGATCAGTATTTACTGGGAAGATCAGCAAGCATCCAGTATACTGAACAGATTTTGTGTATTTTGCGTGACATGCCAAGTGGATTGGCTATTTCCAAATCATCAATGTACAAAATGAGTGTTTTCTTTAACTCATGTGGAGAAAAGAATGCATTCTCTTTGAAGTACAAACCATCTCGGTGGCTTATATAATGACTGTTTTGTGCCACTTTTGTTTCTTTAATTTTGTCCACAATATCTGTATGATTGAAATTTTTTTGGATCATCTCAAGAATGGGAACACACACTGCTGTGTGTCCTGGCTGTAGCAGATATTGTACAGGCTTTACCACAGGGTAATTATTTTCAGTGAAGTTTTCCATCTCTTGGTTGAGGATAACTGTTTCCCCTTACGGTACTGACAACCTTATTTAGAAGTGTTTCACTGACAGTGATGTCATGATTCTGTAAGACCTTTCTAATGTCATGTTTGAATATCAGTTGGGACAAAGAAACCATCAAGTTATCATCATCAAATGTGCCCACAGGCCCCTGCACTGTGACTTTCAGCAGGTTCCCAAAGACTTTCTGCTGCAACTACAACTAGGGCACTATCATTGTCTGCCAATACAACACATTCACCAAAGTCTGAATCACCACCATGTGTTCTACTTTTGTGTCCATTAAACGCTGAGTAGCTATTTGTTCTGTAATTACAGTTCTTGAATGGGCATGATACCATCTCATAACTTCGTAGATGACTTCTCAAATGACCAAATAGAATTTTCTCAGAAAAGGGCTGCTTGAGGTTACACAAAGGACATGTAAAAAAAACCCACATGTTCAGTTGCATCTACTCTACATGATTCATTATGAGATCTTGACAGATGAGCTTTCATCACTTCGAGTGATGGAAGAGTACAAATGCAACTGTCATAGAGATGTGGCAGGGGGGACACTCTTGAATATTGGCTATGCATTACAATATAGTTCCAAAACAATTGTCCCCGGCTATTTGAAGTTGCAGAACACAACTTGCACTTCCACTCCATTTGGCCAACTTCACCCTGCAGTTTAAATATTTTCAATTAAAACTATTTCAGCCCTGTTTTGCCCTTTTGGCTATTCAAAAATTGAATTTGTACAAGTTAAAATGTATGTAAAAATTTTGAATGAGGGAGGAAATGATTATGCCAACCAGTTGAGAACACATCAATAATTTGATTACGTCTGTTCTGCTGCAAAAAATCTAAACATTGTGAATAATTTTGGACAAAATCTCTCTCTCTTTTTTTTTTTTTTAAATTCAAATTTGTACACAATTTACAAAACTCACCTATTGGTTCCTGTCTGATGGTGAAACATTGACTCTCTGTAGCACTCTTCATCAAGGCAAATTCAAATTCAAATTCAGCTTTCCTGAGGGAGCAATAACACCCACCCACCAAAACGTAATGACGTCTACAACATCATGACACATCTGTATGGTTCCTAATCTTTTTGAGCGTTCCACGCAAATTCACTAGAAAGTATTGAGCCCTATTCAATTAAAGTGGCATAAATCTCAACAGAGCTCAAAACTTTATAGTTCGGTCAACTGCATAATGATATTTGACTGTTATGACCTTATAAATTATGGGCTAGAACAACTGTTTGGGTTTACAGTGTACAAGCTTCCACTGCCTCTCCTGTCAGAGATCTTACAAGTTTTCAGTCAGGGCTGGACCCGAATAGCCGACTTTTCATTCGCTGTGCTGAAATTGGGGATATCAATTTTGATCTGAACATTGACAAAGACACTGTTGACAGTATCATTTGAAGCTTAAAACTCTTGATGGTGCAACAAACCTTCCAGCATGTGAAAGAACAAACAATTCTCTTGGGAAAATTGAAAGAAAGCAGTGGTGTTAGAGAAGTCAAATTATTAGTGAGCTGTGACACTTGAGCGACAGGCTACTATTCCAAAAGTGAGAAACTATCACAAACATTTATTGGTGGTCAAAAAGGTCAAAGGGTTAGGGTGAAATTGATAACCGTAACCCTAACTCTGGACGTATTATAGGTTTATTGGAAATGTGTGGGCTGCAAGGTGGTAGGTGTTTAGCACCGTTGCCTCGCAGAAGAGCCCCAGTTTGTGTTCCGGTTAGGACAGCCGGGATCTTTCTGCATGGAGTTTGCATGTTCTCCCTGTGCAGCAAGGATTCTCTCTGCATCCTCTGGCTTCCTCCCACAATCCAAAAACATGGTGAGGTTAATTGGTGATTCTAAATTGTCCGTAAGTGTGAATGTGAGTGTGCTTGTTTGTCTGTGTAGCCCTGCAACAAACAACCTGTCCAGGGTGTCCCCTGCCTTCGCCCTGAGTCAGCTGGGATAGACTTCAGCCCCCTGCGACCCTAATGAGGATTAAGTGGTGTATAGATAATGGATGGATGGTTCTTCACCTTTTAGTCTTCTGTTCTCTTTGCAGTTTTCACCTTTGCTTACCTTCATTGTAGCTTTTAGTTTATACGTTTGATTTTTCAAACCAGATCATGCGCTGAACACCGGCTGCCAACCAAGAGAACAACCGCCTGTGTACCAGCGTTGTAAGTCTGTTAGTAGACCTTTGACACTGCGCTGCTGAAAGCTCCATGGCAGAACTCGTTTCCCAGAAACTACATGAATCCGTATTGAGGAAGTTTCTGGCCCCATAACTGCTGTTCCTGCCAAAGGAGTCAGCCAATGCTGCACAACATAGGCAAAGCCAACCTCTTCTATTTGCACCAGATCGTGCTGATATTGGAATAATGTTATAATAGACGTCAATTTTATTTATTTATAGCTTATCAATCACAAAGCTAAACACAGATTAATAACTTTAGACCATCTGCTATCTGTTCTCCTTTCACCGTCATTTTTATTTAAGTTATGTTGCGGATCAAATTGACCCGTTTTAAAGTTTAAAATTTTTTTTAAAAAGTTAAAAGTATGTTTTCAGTATGAAACCTCTTCTGCTTGGCTTAATATATGTAATGAACATATAAAATGAAAATTGTTCATTTCACATATTTGCAAACCCCTGAAGGTGAGTAATGATAATTAAGCAAATGAGGAAACTGCTATTCATTATCCTCCAAGCAAGACATTCAAATCAAAAAATGGTGAAATACAGTGGTCTTCATCCCCAAATATACGTCAGGCAAAACTGTCTGCAGAAAACATAATAAAGACAGTGCCAGGGCCCTCTTGGATGGCAGTGACTCATGTGATCGACATCAAGTCAGCTTTTGAGCTGGTCATGCCCAACTCAATACAGAAAATTATTTGCAAAATGACTAATCTAGAAGGAAGCTGTGTTTGGGAACAGAGCTGGATGAAATGCATTTAAATTGCATGTTTGGGGGTTCTCATCCTGGCTGGGGTTTATAAGCCAAAGATTGAATCAACAGCAAGTCTGTGGGATGTAGAGACAGCAGGGCTATGTTTTGTGTCACAATGTCTGTGGAGACTTTTCATACACAAATCCTCATGACTCATTTGTCTTGTTTTTCAGTCAGCGGGTGACCCTGAACAGAAGAGGTGTCTCATGTTGATTTGTCAAAAAGAAAAAAATGTATAACAACATTTTTAAGAAATCAATGTAATCTAAATCTATTTGAGGTCTTTTCAATGTACGTTTTTAATAAAGCATGAACATGCATTTTAAAAAAAAATGAAAAACAAGTAAATTGTCCTCATTGAACCATGATCTGTGAGAGGTAAAGAACACCATTGCACTCAATATTGATTGAATGGTTAGCAATAGAGCTAATAATAAGATATTAAAAAAAATGTTTGTTAGGATATTATTTTTTGTTTCTGGCACTTTTGGATAATTAAATATGCCCCCGGTCAAATTGACCCAGGAACATTATTGCTGTCTCTGAAGACAACCATAACAGGAGGGTTAATTTGGTAATCTAATATCTTCCATTCACCATATATACACTTTTGTTTCACTGTTTATAATCCAAGCTTGTTATGCTTAATAGAGTAGTGACTAAATAGTTTTAAAACACTTCATTGTTTCATGTTTTTCTGCTGTAGTCTGCTGGGAAGGCAGCATCAGAGCTGGCGACACCAGCAGACTGAACAAACTGATCAAAAAGGCTGGCTCCGTAATCGGCTGCAAATCGGACACCATGGAAGCGGTGGTGGAGAGGAGGACTCTGAACAAACTGTTATCTATTCTAGATAACCCCGACCACCCTCTCCACCCCCTTCTGGACAGGCAGCGGAGCTCCTTCTCAAACAGACTGATTCAGCTCCGCTGTCACAAGGACCGGTACAGGAAATCTTTCCTACCCAGAGCAATAACCCTTTACAACACCTCATCTCTGTCTGGCAGACAGCATTCTCAGCTCTCTGCTCTGTAAAATATTTTGTGTTTTGTACTGTTTTTTCAATTTGCACATTTTGTACAGTTATTTTATTTTATTTTTTTTTTTATTTTTTTTATTTTCACTTTATTTTTATTTTTCATTTTTTAAAATAGTATTTAACTTCAGTCCTTGTAGGATATGAACAACCACAGATCCCCAAAAGACAGAACTTTCCAGCTCACATTCACATGCTGCGGGACACAGGACTTTCCTGCAGGTCATAGGTGTGTGTAGATCAGCTTTGCAGACTTGGTGGGGCCGAGCAGGACAGCCAGAGCCCAGAAAAATATTATAAATCAACCGATCACACCACCAGAGTTCAAAGGGAACTATCAGATAAGAGACACTCAAGGAGAGCCTGACTAACCAAATGGCGATATGGAGAACAGACGTCTGGGTGATCTTTATGGCTCTCCCCTCCTCCCTAAGGAATGCAGCGTGAACAATTTGAAGAACGCACCAGAGGACCTTAAATGTACTTTGATATCTTATGTTGGTTTAAGTGTTGTTAAATGTTAAAGTATATCATATCCTGATAAATACCCCAAAGCTTAATTACAGTTGGATAAGTCCTTCTTTAATTTATCAGCTTGTTATATAATCATATGGCCTGAGCACTGTATTATTTCTGTAACCATACAAGATAGCTAGCTCATGTTTAGATTCTTTGTGATCCGCTAGATATTATGTATTTATTTTCAGTAGGTTTAGCTTTGTATAAGTACAAGTACATATAGTTCTAAAGTAACATTGTAACTTTCAGAACAGAACTCATGACCACTTCATGACCCCCCTGTGATACAGGGGCGTTATATCTAACAGCCTCTCTGGGAGGGGAGCTGTTTGTGATTGGTCAGTAGTTTTACTATTAAAAGGCATTTCACCTGAAAGACCATGGATTTTGTACCGGGGATTTTCTACTGGCCACAGAATCTCCCACTTGGGTCTCTTTTTGTTACCAACTTCAACTGCCACACCCTGATCTCACTCTCTGAAGCTGAAGGCCTCGTCTCCCAACTCCAGACGCCGCTGCACCCGCCAAGGGAACTGCAAGTATCGAGCTTCTACCTCTAAACGGGTGTTTCATAACTACAATTGGCCTTCAAACAAATATTCCCAAATTTAACAGTTATCTGCTGCTTTGGGTGAAAAGACTTTTAAGTCTCCAAGCCACAATTCTGCTCCACATCCAGTTTCTCACTCTCAGATTCTCACTCAGCATTCTCATCATTGTTTGTATTTTATATTTTATGTTTGTTGTTGTTGTTATTTGTTCGTTTTAATTAGTAATAAATGTTGTGTGTGTGTGTATATGTCACGGGGTGACAAGGGAGTGGGAGGTGCCATAACTGTGCCATGTGTATTTTCGTGTATATTTGAGTTCTTATAAATTATCGGTTGATATGTTTATTTGTGTGTAGATTTGGTTTGAATTATGGTTATTGTGTGTGGTGTTATTTCATAGTTTTGTGCATGGGTTTTTTTATGTATGTGGTACAGATGTGGTTAATTCCACATGTCACCTTTCCCCCACTACACCTCCCTTATCCTCTAATCAGTCATTATTGGCCCAGCCAGCCTGCTCCACTTTAAAGACAGGTGCGAGACTTCAGCGGAGGAGGAATCAACTTGATGAGATGCAGGTGTCCCAGAGGACGCGTGGCGAGCCTGACGTTCGTGTGTGAGTGGGATTGCCGACTGCCGGACGGAGCCACGCCGCCCGGTGATTGTGACTGCAGCGGGACTGCCGACTGCCGGACGGAGCCACGCGGTGATTACGTGGCTGCGGGACTGCCGACTGCCGGACAGAGTTACAC
The DNA here is from genome assembly GCF_000690725.1 of Stegastes partitus. Classification (NCBI taxonomy): domain Eukaryota; kingdom Metazoa; phylum Chordata; class Actinopteri; family Pomacentridae; genus Stegastes; species Stegastes partitus. Next base: position 22,347 of record NW_007578468.1, read on the forward strand.
CGCGTTGCGGTGGAACGGAGGCAGCCGGCCGGATACCTTGAGTATTTCTCAAACTGTTTTAAGAGCGACCTAACTCAGACACTCTAGCCAGAGTTTTTTATTATAAGCCAGTAGCTGTGTTTATCCTTTTATTGTCTTTTTAGTTGTTTATTTGATTGTAATAAATTATTATTGTATAAGCAGTTCCATCTCTGCTTCTTGTGTCTGTGTGGTGTGGCCCGGGGATTTTTTATTAGGTCGGTACGACCCTGTGACACCAATTTTGGCGTTGTCTGGAGGATCCCCATACTACACCGCGCAGTACACAATGGCAGATGATGAGCAGGAGGCTGGACCATCTAGTGCTAATACAGTGCCCACTATGGCTATGCCATGGTTCATGGCTTTGCCATTCATACCAAAATTTTCAGGGAAAGATGGAAGTGTTAGAGTTGGAGCAAATGGAATCTATGCTTAAGGCTCAGGGTCTTGATGACCAACAAAAAATTGATTTTGTGCTTTGGGGCTTAGATGGGATTGCAAGAAGACAAGTAATGCTGTTAGATATAGACAAAAGGGGGTCCTCAAAAGCTATTTTAGATGAGTTAAAAACACTGTATGGTCAGCCATGTTCTCTTGCTCACATTAGGACTCAGTTTTTTCAGTGTAGACAGAGAGAGGAGGAAAGTGTAGAGCTGTATATATTGCGCTTCAGAAAACGTTTCAGTCGGTGGAGGGAAAGTGAGCCACGGGTGGCAGCACAGGTAGAACCCACAGCCAGAGAACAGTTTGTCAAAGGGTTGAAACCAGGCAAAGTGCAGAGGAAGATGGAGCGCCTGATTAGGCAGAGGCCCAATCTCAGTTTTTCTGAGGCCTATACAGAGGCCCAAGCGTTAGAAAGAGAGCAGGAAAGTAAAAGTGATGCCCAGTCTTCCAGGGTAGTGGCACCCCCATCGAGAGAAGCAGACATCCAGGAGCTGAATCGGTGGAAGGAACTGGTGAAAACTGAGCTCAGGCAGGAGATACATGAGCAGCTGGCTACGATAAGTAAAACTTTAGTAGATGAAGTACGAAGACAGCTGTCTCCCACAGTGAGGACTGACCTTCACCATGAACCGAGAGAGTCTCCCAGAGGTAGAGTGGAACATGGCCGCTACCAACGAAAGACACGCTCAGGTGAGGAGTTTCAATGGGACAGTAGGGGGAAGCCCATATGTAGAGCCTGTGGAAAACCAGGGCACATACAGCGTTATTGTAAGGTTGCTGCTGCTGCCCCAAGGTCTAACCCGTTAAACTAGAAGCCCCAGCGACTACAGGGCAAGTGGCTGGGGATGTCGAATGTGGGGAGACAGTGCAACGGCCTGACATTGTTGGAACATGCCCTGGGATTATGGTGGAGGTGGAAGGGGTGGAAGTACCCTGTATATTGGACACAGGCTCTCAAGTGACACTATTTAGTGAGACTTTTTTTCAGAAATGGTTCAGCCATATTCATCCCCGAGACAAGGGCAACCTCTTCTGGCTGACACTGAAAGCTGCCAATGGGCTGACGATCCCCTATACCGGTTATGCCGTGATGGATTTTGTCATTGGGGGGATAAGAGTATCGGACAAGGAAGTTGTGATTGTAAAAGATGAGTGCCTGGGGTCAGAGAGGGGGATTCTGGGAATGAATGTGATTAACCAGTGCTGGAAGGCTTTGTTCCAGGGAAACCACCCAGGGGTGACTGCATTCACCTCCACCATTTCCACTGAGGCCAAAGAAGCTTGGGAGAAAGCTTTTGCCACCTGCAGGCAGATAGAAGAAGAATCCCCCACTGATGGCAAAGTAGGTGTGGCCAGACTGACCAAACAAGCCCCAGTCGAGGTACCAGCACATAGTGAGATGATCCTCTGGACACAGGTACTACAAACTTCAAAATCCACCAGCTCTTGTGTTCTGGTAGAGGGAATAAGTGATGAGGAGCAGTGGCATGTGGCTAGGACACTAGCCGTTATCAAAAATGGAAAAGTTCAGATTCGCATAAAGAATGTTAATCTTTTCCCTGTTACCGTGCCACAGCGTGGTCCTCTTGCCTCTGTGTACCAGGTTCTTCCCAGTGACATCCATGGAAAGAAGGAACTGGTACTACTTGCCAACCAACCAGGGACAGTGGAGGTGGACGTCCAGAACATCCAGCAGTTGGCTGAGGGAGACCACCCAGTTTTCACTCTGAGAGGCGAAGACCTGACCTCGGAGGAACAGCAGGAAATGGACCGGCGCCTCCACCGGTGGAGTAAGGTATTTGCAGCACATGAAGAAGATTATGGTTGTACAGATACAGTGCAACACCACAGGCACCGCCCCTCCTAGTCGGGAGAGGTATCGGCCAATTCCACCTGCACTCTTCTCAGAACTGAGGAAGCTTCTCCAAGGTATGCTTGACAGCGGGGTGGTTAGTGAAAGTTCGAGTCCATGGGCAGCCCCCATTGTCCTGGTGAAAAAGAAGGACAATACTTCGAGGTTTTGTGTTGATTACCGAAAGCTGAATGCCTTGACCCACAAAGATGCTTTTCCACTCCCCAGGATTGAAGAGTCCCTTGCCTGCCTTAAACAGTCCAGATGGTTCTCCACGTTAGATATGGCCAGTGGATATTGGCAGGTGGAGGTTGACCCCAAAGACCGCCAAAAGACAGCCTTTACAACACCACTAGGCCTGTATGAATGTCACCGGATGCCTTTTGGGTTGTGCAATGCCCCAGCAACCTTCCAGAGGTTGATGCAACGGTGTCTGGGAAGCCTGGTGAATGACACCTTGCTCATCTATCTGGATGATATCATAATTTTTTCTCCTGACTTCCACAGCCACATCCAACATCTGGAACAGGTGTTTGAGAGACTCTGGAGGCATGGTCTTAAGTTGCAGCCCTACAAATGCAGGCTCTTCCAATCCAAGGTGAATTATCAAGAAGAAGAATTGAAAAGGAGGAAAAAATTACTGGAATTGGAGACTGAACTGGCAGCAACAAGTGCAAAAACCTATGTACTGGAGGCCATGGGATCAAGAGTCAATTCTAGAGTATCTGATGGGATGAACTCTTATTTCAGGAAAGGAACTGCTCAGAATGAAACATCAGCAAAATTAAATCCAAATGCAGATTAATATTTACCTGATCAAGTGCAGCAAAGGCAGAACATGTTGAGGAAAAGTGAATCTTTCTCTGAGCAGCAGGTTGTCAGACCAAAAGAAATAACTCATGGACCATCTGTTAAACCTCATGATATGACACATCTAACTCAATACTCTCTCCAAAGGCCAAATGTACAGAACACATGTGCAGAGATATGTTCACACTGCATCCCCTGTGGTGAATGATGGTAACCAAGGTGATATCTGTAGCATCATTCAGAGGCAAAATGACATCACTGCTCTTCTTGTTCAACAAAACCTGTCTTCCACTTTACTACCAAGAGACATTCCTTTTTATGAAGGTGATCCTCTGCAATATGAAGCTTTTATCAGAGCATTCGAGAGGGGTGTGGAAAGAAAGACTGATGACTACAGTGACTGTTTGCATTTTCTGGAGCAATACACAAGGGGGCATCCTAAAGATTTAGTCCGCAGCTGCCAGCATTTGCCTCCAGCCCAAGGCTATAAAAGAGCAAAAGATCTGCTTAAAGAACATTTTGGAAATAAGCATAAGATTGCCACTGCATATATGGAAAAGGCATTTGCATGGTCAGTGATCAAATCAGAAGATGTAAAGGCTTTACAAGTGTAACCCACATGTAAATATGGCTAGGACCAACGGCATAAAAGCTTCAGTAAATGTGATGTAGTTCATTTTAGCAGTTATATTTTGCTCTGATAAATAAATTCAGCAATTCAAGGGTTAAGAGCATGCATGGCTCTTGGCCAATGAGCTGCACGGCTCTTAGCCAATGAGCTGCTGCAAAACGGCGCATTGTCCCGCCCACCACTTCCGTCTCAGGAAGCGGTCCTTTCTCTCCCTCTTTTTACCGCGAGCTCTGAGCAGGCTGAAAGTGGAGACGGAGATTCATAGAAAAAGCCGAGAGAGATTCAAAGTTTCCGGGCAGCGCTATCTTGTGTTTCTGCCTTGTCCCCTTGTGAGATCGTTTTTTTTTGTGTCCTCCCCGTTTTGCTGGGTGGATGAAATGTTGATGGCGAGCCAATCCTGTGGTGGAACTGGTTGAAGCCTTCTTCTACTTCACGGTGCAGTGTGGTAGGCCAGCTGCAACAACAACAAAAGATCCTTCTCCACCACACTTGCCCCTCTTTCACACACACACACACACACACACACACACACACACACACACTACTGGGACTTTTGGACATTTTATTTGGAACTTTTAAGGACTTTTAAGGACTATACTCACCTTCACTCACTGGAGGAAGTGTACTTGGTGCGGGCTTGTGGAAAACTATTTCAATTCGAGGGTCTTGTTGCTGTGAAATGATGTGATCCATGTGTTGTGAATTCTGTTTTGCAATTCTCATTTTGGTTAAGCCTGAGTTGTAGATTTAAAAAGGGTGCTCCCAGGTAATATTTTCATCGTAAATCCTTGACTGTGGAAAAGGATTGCAGAGAGATTGCTGGTACCAAAAAGAATTTTCTATTTGAAATATTTATTTTATTTTATTTTATTTTATTTACAATTTTATTTAAAAAAATACAGGCCTGAAGTTTCTCAAGTTTAAACCTTTGTCCGGGTGTCATTCTCTTCACTTCTCCTGTAAGTAGCTGAACCTATGGCCCAATCATTTAGGTTTCTTTATATTCATTTCCGTGGAGTTTAACCTAGTGGAAACTGTCTTTTAGTAAAAGAAGAGTTACACAAGCATTCTCATTGTTCCTCAGAGGTTGTTGCAATGCAATGAAACATCTCACCTACATGGATGAAATGAATGTTGCTTCCAATATAAGGGCCATCCTTCTGAAACTGCCTTATAAACTTAGAGACAAGTGGAGGAATAAGACGTGAGCGACAGGAGCAGCACAGAAGTCGAGCCAAATTTTCTGACTTAGTTGCCTTCATAGAGAGACAAGTGAAGATACTGTCAGATCCTCTTTTTGGAAATATCCAGGATGCCAAGTCTGCTGCAGCTGTCAAAAGCTGCACCTTTGCTAAAACAAGAGAAAAGTCAAGACCAAGAGGAAGCAGTTTTGCCACAACTGTAACACCTGTATCACCAGTTTAAGAAAACCTGAAAATAAATGGGGGAAAAAAAGAAATGTATCTACCACCAGTTCTCAAAGTTCTTGCCTGTTCTGTAACAAGAGTGGTCACACATTGGCTTGGTGTCCACATAGCAGGAAGAAGTTGCACAGAGAAAAATAGACTTTTTAAAGGAAAGGGGAGTCTGTTTTGGATGTTTGAAAATAGGACACATGAGCAAAGACTGTAAGAGTCGTGTGACCTGTGATGTGTGCAACCATCCATCCCTCCATTATCTAAGCACCGCTTAATCCTCACTAGGGTCGCGGGGGGGCTGGGGCCTATCCCAGCTGACTTAGGGCGAAGGCAGGGGACACCCTGGACAGGTTGTGTGCAACCAGAATCGTCCCGAAATACTTCACATTGAACAAAAAGACAAAGAAAGGAAATCAAAACATACAGAACAAAATGAGAAACCAGCTGGGAGCAATGCACCTCATACATGTGGGCTTATTGCACCGGTGATGAAACCTGCATTTTCTGCATAATACCAGTTCAGGTAAAGAGCCACAAGGGGGACACAGTGGAAGTTAATCTACCTTTTGCACAGAAAGCTTGATGAGAAGGCTGCACATAACAGGACGAAGGACCAGTATCCTTTTGCATACCATAAACCAAGTAAAGCCTGTGACCAGTCATCATATCAAAGGTTTAGAAATATCTGGTTTGCACAAAAATGATTTTATTCAACTGTCTGATGTGTTCACACATAAAACCATGCCTGTTTCTCAACACAACAGTCCCAGGCAAAAAAATCTGACTCAATGGCCTTATCTGAATGATATCAAGATTCATGAAATAGACTCTGGTATGGACCTAGTCATTGGGATAAATGCTTCCAAGGTATTGGAACCATGGGAGCTGGTCAACAGCCAAGGGGATGGACCCTATGCTGTGAGGACCCTACTGGGCTGGGTCATCTATGGTCCCTTGAGAGGAGACATTAACATAGGGGATGGAAATGGCGGCCCTGCTGCTGTTGTCAATCGCATATCTATTGCGAACCTGGAAGAGTTACTAGTAAAACAGTACAATCAGGACTTCACAGAAAGAACCAGTAAGGAAACAGAGGAAATGTCCAGAGAAGATGTAAAGTCTTGGATATTACAAATCACTCAGTGAAAATGAAAGGTGGACACTACTGCCTGGACTTACCTTTCAAACAGGAGAATCCCCGCATGCCAAATCACCGTTGCATTGCGCAACAACGCAAGTTTAGAAGGGATTAGAAATTTCATGATGAATATACATCTTTCTTTATCTATCTTTATACATCTTTCTCACAGAAATGATTGACCACGCTTATGCTGAAATGACAGCAGTGAACCAGCTGAATCAAAATGATGGAGTACATCACCCATCATGGAGTGTATCATTCAAAGATACAAACCTTGAGAGTGGTCTTTGACTGTGGTGCAGTTTTTAAAGGAATATCGCTTAACTGCCAACTGCTGCAGGGTCCAGATCTTACTAACTCACTCATTGGAGTTCCCATCACATTCAGTCCAGAACAGGTTGCATTGATGGCTGACATGAAAGCAATGTTTCATCAAGTCAACATATCAGATGAGCATGTTGACTATTTGAGATTCCTGTGGTGGCCTGGTGGTGATGTGCAGCATGGATGTCGGGGTTCTGTTTGGACCATCAGGCCGAGGCTGCTGCTGAAGCTGCCTTACTCCAGCTGCTATGTGGCACCACAGCTCACAAATGGAACGCAATTCTACAAGTTGAAGCTGCGTTACTTCGACCACCTGCTGCGGGAGAACGTGACGGCTGTGGTCGCCTGTGAGGATCCTGCAACGCTGCTGCATCTGGCGCCACCGGCAATGCGGTGCAGGAGCACAGATGTCGGTGTGAAACTGCCTCTGGGAACCAGACTGCAGAGGGTGAAGACTCTGGGTAAAGACGTCGAGGTTGGGAGGGTTCAGACGACCGCTACTCCAGGCGCAGTGTTGGTGCAGATCTCCGCACCAGCAGACAAGGACTGCATCTTTGAAATGATTTATTTGGATTCGGCTGGAGAGCTGTCCACGATGCTGGCAGCCTGTTTCAGTGCAGCGAGAGGAGATGGGCAGGATCATCACCACAGAGCTCTGCAACAATAGAACCAGTGGGACTGGGTGATGAATCCTCGTCACTTGAACGGTGCAGAACCTCCCCATGTTCATGAAAGCTCAGTTAATATAACTGTGGCAAGTGTAACTACACGGGTGGCATACGATGTGCCCCAGAATACCGGGATGCATCAGATGACCAGTCTTCTGAAGACTATCCAGAGTCTGATGAGTATCTGGATGACGACGAGTCAGAGGAGGATGATGATGATGATGGTGGTGGCTAATAGAAAGAGTACTGGAGACAAAACCAGATGCACAAGATCTTGTTCACACAGTTCGACTCAAGAGTATCATCTTGGAAAGGCCAAAAACAAAATATGTCTGCTCCAAGAAGCTGAGGAGTAGGCCCAGCAAGGACTGAGGACTAATCTTTGTTTTGTTTTGTTTTGTTTAGTTTTTTCCTAATGTGTGATAAAAAAAAAAGATTGTAATTTATATTGCTCCTATATTATTATTTATAGGTAATTGTTTGTTATATACTAAATACAATTAGGGGCCGGTATGTCGGAGCCATTTGTTTATCAGCAGGTAATTTTATGTAGATTATTATTGTTTGGACACATGGTGGCGGTAATTGGACACAGGGTGTACATGTAGAGGGCATGGGTAACAGGAAGAGGAGGGCACAGGTGGAGAGAGCAAACAGTTCTCACCAGATCAGCAGCAGACCAGCATCAAACCGGCACTGATACCATATTCAAAATAGGAAACCGCTGTACTTTCATTGCATGGCCATCGTCAAATAAACATCCACTAACGGCAAGTGCAAGGATTGGAAATTCTGTTTGTTGATCTGCGTCGGTTCACTGTTTCTCCTGTGCAGTAACGGCAATCACAGGACATTGGTAAAATTGCCGTTACAATAAGTGTAGGAGTATAGTTTTGAAATGAAGGCAAGTAGTATACAGACATCAAAATGTTTGCCCAAAGATGTGCTCTCTTAAAACCAAAACCAAACTACGGTATCCCGCACAGGACAAAACAGAAGGAATTACAGCATTTCTTGAAGGACAGGCAGCGCAACATCACCACTTCGTAGACTAATTAATGAACTACCTTATATCCACCCCTACTTTAGTTGATGGGGTCCCAGCCATCAGACTACACAACATCCAAAATAAAATCACTTCTTATCATATGAACACATAATCACAGGGTAGAAACAAAACAGAAACAACCAAAGTGATGGTTAAGTGAGTGCAATATCTAACATGTCTGCGTAGCTCTGTTGTTTGTTATGGTTGTTACTTTACATGTGCCCTGCCACTTTTCTTGCTTTTCCCCTTTGCCACAATTTCCGCCCCCTTTCTATCTTCTGCTGGTCACTCTCTGTCCTCCTAACTTGCAATTCATATGACAGTCTCTGTGGAGGAGCCTCGGTGGATTTTTTCTTGGATTACAAGGTCCTGCGCTCGGGTGGACATCCTTGACAGTCTCATTGACCTCCCCTGGTTGTCTGACGTCCACATCCATCTCCTCCTTGTTTGTGCATCCATCCTCTCCACTCGTAGCCCCAGACAGAATTACCTCCACAGTTCCCTCTGTGTATCCTAGCTCCAAGTCTTCCTCTCTGTCACCGTTTTCTTTCCGTGTATCCGCCTCATAATCCTCCTCTTCCACTGCCACCTCACCCACTTGTTCTGCTGAAAGAAACATGCATTGTGTAAAGAGATTGCGGTGGACCACCTGTTCTGCTCCACCATCCTCTCGTCACACCACATACACAGGTAAACTGGGCTGCTTCTTCATCAATATGTATAGACATGGCTCTCATCCATCTCCCAGCTTCTCATGCTTGTCTACCTGACAAGCGTCAGAAGCTAAAGTTCGATCCCCTGGACTAAAGACTTGACTCCTTGCTTCTTTTTTTTTTATCATAGTGCTTCTTTTGTTGTTCTTTACCATGCCGAGAAGTCTGGTTTGCTTGGGCGTAAGCCTGTGACAGGCAGTTGTGCAGGGTCTGGACATACTCACTGTACTCACACAGCTCATTAGTGGTATGGAGCCCAAACATCAAGTCCACTGGGAGCCTGGGATGTCTACCAAACATTAGGTAGTACGGGGGTGCATCCTCTCAAGTCATGTGTTGTGCAATTGTAGGCATGTGTCATGGCATCCAGATACTCATGCCACCGGGGCTTCAAGTGAGGCTCTAATGTTCCCAGCATGTTCATTAGAGTCCGGTTGAACCTTTCTGTGGTCCCGTTGCGCTGGGGGTGGTAGGGAGTTGTGTGAATCTTAGTGACGCCAGTAACCCTACACAGCTCCTTCACCACTGCATTTTCAAAATTAAACTGACAAAAGAAATTCCTCCACAGTGCTTTAACCACTGTGCTTGCTTTTGGTATTTAGTGGGATAAACCTGAGCATAGCGGGAGAAGTGATCAGTCTCAGTGAGCACATTTTAAAAAAACCCTTTGGACTTCTCCAACGACAAAAAGGCTACGCAGACAAGTAGGGGTCTTTCTGAGGCAGCACCTCTCACACTGCTCACACCAAGCCTTTACTTCTTGGAACATTTTAGGACAGTAAAATCGCTCCCTTACCATCTGCAGTGTCCTCTCAAATCCCTAGTGTCCTGAGTCATCATGGAGAGCAGTTTTGACTGGCATACGCAGCCTCTCTGGCAGTATCAGCTGCTCTGTCACTCCCATCATTAACTTATCATTAACCTCCTCCACTCCTTTAAAAGAAGGTTCCCTTGCTCATCTACTCCAGCCCTCTCACTGGGAGTTGTTTTTTTTGTTCCGACTTTTAAAGTACAATATCGGACCAATGGCAGCATCAACCCGGCAGCACGGATCTCCTGAGTTCTCATGGCAGGCAGTTACTCTGTCCCCACATCTCCAGAAGGCTCAATTAACTCCAGAGACTGACTGGTCCCAGGCTCCTGAGTGTGCTGTGTCTCCTCATTCCTTGATTGACCTTCACTTGCTGCAGGCAGGTTTGTAGGACCTCTGTGACCTCCTGGTTGGACATGCATGATAGGGCGTCCACATTCATGTTGTTTCGGCCCCTCCTTGACTGGATGTCAAAGTCAAACGTAGACAGTCGCGAATCCCAGCGCTGACCGGTTGCATCGAGCTTGGCTATGGACATTACATACTTCAGAGGGTTGTTGTCAGTTAGGACACAAAATCTGTGACCATAGAGGTGATCATAGAATTTGTAAGTGACTGCCCACTTAAGAGCCAGGAATTCGAGTTTATGCGCTGGATACATGGTCTCAGGAGGACTCAAGCCTCTGCTGGCCTATGCTATAACCCTTTCTTCTCCATCCTGCACCTGAGCCATCACCGCACCAAGCCCTTCTCCGGATGCATCTGTCTGCAGCACAAATGGCCAGTTGTAGTCTGATAGCCCAGCACTGATGCGCTTGTTAACTTTTCCTTTAAGGACAAGAAGGCCTGTTCACAGTCCTCGGTTCACAAAAAGGGTTGGTCAGTGCCTGGGTTTTTCTGCACACCTCTTTTTTTCTTTCGGGGGTCACCAAGAGGTCAGTTGGTATAAGGGAGCAGTAAAGCTGGAGTACCCTTTCACATAGCGCCTGCCAACAATTTCCCTGAGGTACCCTACCAAAGGGATCAATAAAGTTCTATCGAATCTAACCAGCAAAACCAAGAAACTGCAGCACTTCCTTTCGAGTAGTGGGCCTCACCTAAGCCTTAACTTTGCTGATTTTCTCCAGGTCTGTCCTGATTCCCTCTGCAGATACCAAGTGACCCAAATACTGCACCTCCTTTCTCACCAGCTGACACTTGGAGGGTTTTAGCTTCAAGCCGTGCTCTTGTAACTGGTCAAACACGAGCTGCAGCCTGTCCAGATATTCATCAAATGTTTTGGAGAAGATGATGAGGTCATCAAGGTAAATCAGGAGGTGGGAGAAATTAAGATCCCCAAAACAGCACATCATGAGCCTTTGAAAGGTGGATGGGGTATTCTGCAACCCAAACGGCATTCTGTTGGTGTCAAACAGCCCCGTGGGAGTGCTGAACGCTGTCTTGTGCCTGTCGTGCTTGGCCACTTCCACCTATCTGCCAACAACCAGATGTAAGGTCCAGTGTCGAGAAGTACTTTGCTTGCCCTAGAGCCTCCGGGGCCTTCTCTATCCCAGGCAGGGGAAACACATCTCTTGTGCTGCACGAGTTCAGCTTTCTGTAGTCAATGCACAGCCTAAGCGACCTGTCTTTTTTGGTTAGGACCACAACTGGAGAAGCATATGGGCTCTTACTGGGCTGGACGACCCCTGTTACCTCCATTTCTGTCAACAGTTTTCTCACATCTTGCCACTGAGATGGGGGAATTTTGTGATATGGCAGTCGAAAAGACCAGGGGCCTCATGTACAAAGACTTGCGTGGATTTCATACTGAAACCTGGCGTACGCTACAATCCTGAAAATTGCGTACGCACAAAAAAATCCAGATGAACGAAAGTGTGCGTACGCCGGAATCCAAGCACATTTCTTTTGTACATCTCACTCAGCGTGGAATTGATCGCACATGTTGGAGTACCAGACTCCTCCCTCCCCACGCCCCCAATTTAAATATGCAAAGTAGTATAAATAGGGCCGACAGGTGGGATACCCCTCTCTACACGATCAGATAACACAAACGAAAATGAGCAAGAGAGGTAAGAAAAGAAATTTTACGGAGCGTGAGCTGGAGACACTCCTCAATGAAGTTGAGGCCCGGAAAAGCGTCCTTGTTGCCTCGCTGGCTTCTGGGATAAATAATAAGCGAAAGAAAAGTGAATGGATGAATGTGTGTGAGGCCGTGAATTCCGTCGACTCCGAGCAGCGCACTGTCACAGAAATTTTTAAAAAATGGTCGGACGTCAAGGTGGACGTAAAGAGGAGGATTGTCGCCCATCGGCAAAGCGTGGCCCAAACAGGCGGGGGGAAAGGAGAGGATGAGCTCACCCCGTATGAGCAAAGAGTCACCGCTATTGTGGGTGACACTGCTCTTACTGGGGTGGTGGGAGCACATGTGGGTGACTCAGATCACCCCCAAGGTAAATATATATTGTACATTTGTGTAACTCAGATTTATTCATTATACGGCTCATACAATAATCAGGTTCATGCGTAATCTTGCCAGGATATCAAAGAGGAAACCGAAGACTTTGCTTCATGTTTAATTACTCAATTTATTATTTGCCAACAGACAATGAAGCAGTAGACGGCAGTGAGGCGCAGTCCCAGCCTCGTGCCACAGACCCGGGGGATTCCTCCAGCCTCCCCGGCGTCAGCCGATCCTCCGGTCCGCCACAACAGCCAGGTGCTGATGCCCGTCCGACCGGCCGTGTCCTCACCCGCGCTGTGTTGG
>NW_007578468.1:40352-58701 GCF_000690725.1 Stegastes partitus
CGGAGCGGCAGCGGCAGACAGGTGAAAAGCTGGAGGGGTCCGATAGATGGGTTGTGGTGGAGGAAGACAGGCGCTCCAAAAGGCTGTTTTTATGATCTGGCGCCGTGTCATGGTCTGGAAGTGGCTTTTATCCGTTTGAGGAGACGCTGCAGGTAATCACTCCCAGCTGATCTCATCAGCTGATTGTGAACTGCTTTCACCTGTCATGCCACGCCGCCCCTCACCAGGAGAGAAGAGGGAGAACTGCCACTAACTGCCAGCAGAGGGCGTAACACAGGTAGGGCATGGCTCCTGGCCGTGTTGCGCTCCAAAAATGGTTGTAGCTCAGCGCACAGTTGTAAGAGGATTTCCCTCGGGAACCTAAAGCGGCTGATGAGCCAGTCGTCGTCCTGAGCCAAAAAATCCTCTCGGTCTCTGAAAACCCGTTCTTTGCGCACTGCTCCATTGGCAATGTCTTCCAACAGTGCCAAAGCTGCCATTGTTGTTAACGGTATCTTCTGCATCGTTTTGCGTACACTTTTATATCCGCTCATCTGATTGCAAACACCAGGGTGTGTTAATTGTTCATCTGTGTATCTCTGATGAGCACATCACTTAGAGGAATGACCTTTTTTTTTACATTGTTTTGTACATTTTTATATTCCCAGCATCACCTCTAAGTGTCGCCAACGGCTCAAAAGCAATAGAAACGTGCGTACACCAGTCAAGAAGTTGGCGTGGAGGACCGCACATTTCCACGTTCATTTCGCTCTTGATACATCTGAACGTGAGCGTGGATAAGTGCGTACGCCAAGTTTTTGTGCGTACGCACGCTTTGTACATGAGGCCCCTGGAGTCCACCAAGGGGACTTCATGCTGCACTGTTTTTATGTGACCAAAGTCCAAGGAGTGTTGAGAGAACACACCCACATTCCTCTCCAGCAGCTGTTTAAGAAGAGAGCGCTGGTGCAGGTTTTCCACTGCTGCCCCACTTTGGTCCATACCACAGTTTGCCACCACTTGATCAAAGCTCAGACACGTCTCCTTATTATCACCTTTATGACATTCACTCTGTATTTCATGAGAAAAGTTCACTACATTTTCTACCAGGAAAGCATTTGCCAGATGCGTGTGCGGTTTAATTGTGATGGCATGCTGGGACAAATTCATCACTCTGACTGAAACCCAACCCTTTTTTACGTCAGCAAGAACCTTGGCCGCCAAAAGGTTCTGGGAGGACTGCAGGGACGCCTGGCCTTCAATCAGGGCCGTGTAAGTCTTTCGTTGTGCCACATGTCATCTTACACCTTAGATCCGTTTCTTTTCGTCCAGGAATGCAGATTTTGCAACCAGTGTACACACCAGAGATGGCATCTCTTCGACTGCGACTGCACAAGGTGACGTAATACTTCCTGTTTCCTGTTTGTAGCCTACTGTGGCTTGTGTCTGTGGCTGTTTGTTAAGTCATATTAAAATAGTCAATTTTGCTTCTAAACACTAAAACCTGTCTAGACAGTAAATTAAACTACTGCACAGGCTGCTCCTAAAGCGCTTGTGTTCAAAACCACTCCACAACTCGTAATACAGCTTGGTGTTTGGATCCACTAGCCTAGCAGCCACAACCTAGACATGGCTTCTGTCTCTCTCTCTCTACCTCTCCCTCTCTGTCTCTGTCCTACTCAGTCTGCCTCATGCATAGCTACTCGCCCGCCTCATTTAGCAACAATGGTACATATAAGAAATGTAGTTTGTTCATAGCTCTGGAGGCGCGGCTCAGTGAATTTGAGGCACAGCTCCGTACCGTGTTAAAACCGGTAAATGTAACAGCTCGCCAGCCCCCTGTAGTCGGTACAGAACAACCAAGCTTAGCTCCTGCTAGCCACCCCCCAGCAGTTCCCGAGCAGCCGGGAAGCCAGGCGGGCTGGGTGACCGTCCGTCGGAAGCATAGCCCTAAGCAGAAGCCCACAGTGCACCACCCAACCCCTGTTCACGTTTCTAACCGTTTTTCCCCACTCAGCAACACACCTGCTGAGGACAGGACTCTGGTAATTGGCAGCTCTATAGTCAGAAACATGAAGCGAGAGACACCAGTGACCATGGTCAAATGCATTCCTGTGGCCAGAACGGGCGACATTGAATCCTATTTAAAACTGCTGGCTAAGGATAAGCGTAAATACAGTAAGATTGTAGTTCACGTCGGCGGAAATGACACCCGGTTGCGGCAATCGGAGGTCACTAAAATTAACAGTGAGTCGGTGTGTAAATTCGCGAAAACTATGTTGGATTCCGTAGTTTTCTCTGGACCCCTGCCCAGTTTGATCAGTGATGACATGTATAGCTGCATGTCATCATTCAACCGCTGGTTGTCAAAGTGGTGCCCAGAAAACAATGTGGCAGATAATTAGATAATAGATAATTGGAAAACTTTCTGGGGAAAACCTGATCTCATTAGGAGGGACGGCATACATCCCACTTTGGATGGTGCAGCTCTCTTATTGAAGAATGTGGAGAAATTTATTTAAAAACCAAACCCCTGACAGCCCAGAGGTGAGACCAGGAAGCAGAGTTGCAGTCTTACACACTTCTCTGCTGCTTCTCTATGGCTGTCACCGTCCCAATATCCTACAGAGACTGTGTCTGCCCCCCGACCACCCAGGTTCTACAAGTCTAACTTTAATAATAGAAGGGCTGTTCAGAACAACTTTCTCCAAATTAATACAACTCCATCAGAATCAAAAAACAGGACAATTAAATGTGGACTGTTAAATATTAGATCTCTGTCATCTAAGTCTTTTAGTTAATGATCTGATAACAGATCATCATATTGACTTAATGTGTCTGACTGAAACCTGGCTGCAGCATGAAGAATACGTTAGTCTAAATGAATCAACTCCCCCCAGTCATTAATTTTCATGTACCTAGTACAGGCAGAGGGGGAGGAGTGGCAGCAATTTTCCACTCAAACCTATTAATTAACCAGAGACCAAAACTTAGTTATAATTCATTTGAAATCCTTAGTCTTTCTCTCACTCACTTGAATCGGAAAGCTTCGTACAGATAAAGTCATTATAGCGGGTGACTTTAATATCCATGTAGATGATTAGAACGACAGCCTCAGCTCTGCATTTAGTTCATTGTTACACTCAGTTGGCTTCTCTCAAAATGTAAATAACCCAACTCATAGTTTTAACCATAGCCTTGATCTTGTTTTGACATATGGCATAGAAATTGAACATCTTACTGTTTTTAGACAAAATTCTATCCTCTCTGATCATTTTTAATAACATTTGAATTTACACTAATGGACTATGGAACACCTACCAAAGAGTTCCATTACAGTAGAGGTCCATCCAAAAATGCAGTTATTAAATTTAAGGAAATGGTTCCATTATTACTTACTTCAATGCCTCTAATCTTACTTCCACACAGGTGGATAATCTTGTTGATAATCTTGTTGATAGAGCTGCAGCTTTAATGCGATCATCAATTGATGC
Source organism: Stegastes partitus (assembly GCF_000690725.1). NCBI lineage: Eukaryota > Metazoa > Chordata > Actinopteri > Pomacentridae > Stegastes > Stegastes partitus. The sequence continues at coordinate 43,826 of NW_007578468.1, forward strand.
TGTTGAAAAAGACAAAAAACTATAATAAAATAGCTCCGTGGTATACTCAACAGCTTCGCATCTTAAAACAGTAATTAAGAAGGTTAGAAAGACAGTGGTGCTCTATCAATTCAGAAGAATTTCATCTTGCCTGGAAAGATGGTTTCCTCGCCTACAAAAAAAAATCTGCAAGATGTGAACTGCCTACTATTCATCCCTAATTGAGGAAAACAAGAACAACCCCAGGTTTCTTTTCAGCACTGTAGCCAGGCTGACAAAGAGTCACAGCTCTGTGGAGCCTTGTGTTTCTTTAGCTCTCAGCAGTGAAGACTTTATGACCTTCTGTCACAACCAAACTAGGATGTGAACCCAAATGCATGACTCGGGAGACAAAGTTCAAATAAATAATCTTTTAATGACAAAGTTTCAAATGAAAATCGTTCTTACAGAGGAAAAACTGCACAGCTAAAAATCACTCACTGAGAGGAAAAACAGCAACAAAAACACTGATGAAAATCTACTTGGAATACTGCATAACAAAAAATCACTCTTATGAGGAAAACCCCATAGAAAAAGGCAAGACAAAGTATCAAAATAACATAAGGCAAGACTGTGGTAAATACAAAGCAAAGTAGCAAAAGAATACAAAAACCTGACTCTGACAGGATGACGTGGCATGGACTGGCGTAGGTTCTCTGACTTCAAAAGACAAGATGAACGGGCACAGGACAAAGGGAGACGCAGACTATATATACCCACACATGGTAATGCGGAACAGGTGGAAACAGTCAGGGCAGGACAGACAATCAGACCAGTGGGAAACACACAAAGGGAGGGAGCAAGTTACCTGAAACGAGAGGAGAGTTAAATGTCAAAATAAAACAAAAATATGGTATGAGGTCCACAAATGTCTTTGCCTAGGAGAGTACTCTGTATCTTGTATGTTCTGTCAAATTGGAAAATCTGAAAAATAAATAAAATATTGAAGAAAAAAAAAAAAAAGATGTATATTGTCTTCCCTCACTGTAAATTCCATGTTTAAGAAGGGCCCACAAGTTTTCAGTAGGGTTTACGTCAGGTGAGGAAAGGAGCCATGTCATTATTCTGTCATCTTAAAAGCCTTTGCTTGCTAGCCATGCAGTGGAATACTTAGATGCATGTGATGCATAAAAATCATAGCCTTCTTGAATTATGTAGACATTTTTCCTGTACCACTGCTTGAAGAAAGTATCTTCTAAAAATTGGCAATAGGTTTGGGAGTTGATTTTAAGTCAATTTTCAATCTGAAAAAAATCAAACTAGATCATCCTTACTAACAGCAGCCCATACCAATACCCCACCTCCATCTTGCTGGTGTCTGACGAGAAGTGGAACTCTGGGCCCATTAGTGATCCAACCATGGGCCCATCCATCTGGTCCCTGAAGAGTCACTCTCATTTCATCTGTCCATGAAAACTTTGAAAAGTCTGTCTTCAGATATCTCTTGGCCCAGTCTTGATTTTCAACTTATAAGTCTTGTTCAGTGGGGGTCGTGTTTCAACCTTCCTTACCTGGGCCATGTCTCTGAGCACTGAACACCTTGTACTTGTGGACACTCCATGTAGGTTGCAGTTCTGGAATGTGGCAGCACTGAAAGTTAATGGGTTCCTGGTAGCTTCACATTTAATTCTTCTCAACTCTTTGGTAGTTAATTTGTGCCTTTTTTTCCTCCACATTTCTTGTGACCCTGTTGACTATTTGCAACAAAACATTTGATTGTTCGGTGATCACACCACAATAGCTTAGCTGCTTCAAGAGTACTGCATCCCTCTGAAAGGCATTTTACAATTTTCGACTTTTGAGATTCTGTTAATTTTCTTTCATTGCCCATTTTTTCCAAGGTAAAGAAGCTGCACACTTTGATATCGGGTGTTGATCACTTTAGGTCACGCCCTATTTCATTGTTTGTTTTCACTTATTTGTTGCCATGGTGATGGCGGTGTGAATGGACACAGCGGCCCCTTCAGGAGACAACGAAAGTGAACGTTTTGAGTATCTTACCTACCCCAGACATTCATTCTGCAAAACTTACAGTCGAGAGACTTTGCTGAACATCAGGAAAATAAACAGCGCTAAAATAGTGGTGATCAGTTGTGATTTGGACACACTATGCCAACCCGGAATCCTATTAGAGACTACACTGGCAGTTACCTGAGAGAGAAGGAAGCGCAAACAGTGTGAACGTAAAGAAAAAAAGGGGAAGAGAGCCGGGATCCATGCTAGGCTAAAGGCTAGTCCCTCCAGACCAGCAGGACCGTCACTCCTACTCTCCAATGTCCACTCCCTTGACAACAAGCTGGACGAGCTACGTTTGCTGAGAGAAACCTGCAATGAGTGAAAAGACTGCTGTGTGTTTGCTTTAACAGAAATATGGCTCCATGAGACACGGCCACACAGTTGGAGGGGACTACATTGTTCCGCGCGGACAAACAGGCAGCTAGTTCTGGTGAAAACTGAGGCGGGGGGCTGTGTATCTATATTAACAAAGACAGGTGTGTAAATGCCACGTTAGCCTCTAAACACTGCTCTCAGTTGGCAGAGTTTCTTACTGTAAAATGTCGGCCATTCTACCTGCGGAGGGAATTCACCAACGTGATTGTAGCCATTGTTTACATAGCTCCAAGCACTAATGCTAACAAGGTGCTAGGAGGGCTACACGAAGCCATCAGTGAACTTTTATCTAAACACCCAGACAGCTTTATAGTGGTTGAAGGGGATTTTAACCACACTAGTTTAAAGTCTGCTGTCCCCAAGTTCAAGCAATATGTGGACTTTAAAACCAGATCAGAGAGCATGCTGGACTTTGTGTATTCAAACTTGCCTGATGCATACAAAGCAACCCCCGACCCCACCTCACATTTAAAAACAGACCCAACAGCTAAGGAGGAGGTGCAAAAAAATGACTCTAAAGGAGAAATATTACAAACTATTTCAAGATTTGCAACGATATAAGAAACTTCATTATCTTAAAATGTAGGAATATAATCCTGGTATGCTGGCCTAGTTTCTTCTCCACCAGTAGGAGGTGCTGTAGTATCTTGTGTTTGTCGTGTTTACTATTGAGTGCAGTCGAGTTAGATGAAAACACATGTCGCGTAATGGCTGACAGAGACAGGAGCCCAGTTGTTTGCTGATGCAATCCACAACCATCTTCCTTTGTTGGTTCCCTGTGAGCATTGTTTCTAAGTACTGTATGTTTATAAGAGTCCTATACAGCCCTATATAAGGTTATATTTAATTATGATATGTTTATTTATAGCCATCAAGTTTATCCATGTTTAGCTACATGTCAGCCATAATTTGTGTTTAGAGCTGATTAGTTTATGTACATGCACGCTAGGATGCACTCTAAGTATTGTTTATTTCGGTTTTATTGGTAGTTTCTAGAGATGGACTGATACCTCTTTTTGATTTCCGATAACGATACCGACACTCCAACTTTGAGTATCTGCCGATGCCGATACCGATACCAATACCGATACCGATAGCATCTCTCCTCCTAAACTTCTTTGGAAACACCTTATTTGCATGGATACATTTGTTTAAGATGGCTTTATCAAAAGCCTCATACTATTAAAGCATAGACTTTGCTTTTCTAAGAAAGGAAAAAATAGCCAAAAGCATGTCTCAAAGTGAAACTGTAGCTGCTTTATTTGAGCTGCAATTAGACTACAGTGTGCACTCAGTGCCATTCAAATATTTAGAACAGATCAAAATGACAGAAACATTAAGCTGCAATTTAAAGGCTAAATGACCAAAACTTGGTATTAAATAATAGTACCACTAATAGCCGCTCTCGGCTCTGCGCATGAGCAGTAGTAAATGAGGCCGGAAACGTTGTGAACTGCTGCGGGATCGGATCCAATAGGAAACGTCTGTCTGCAGAGCCGAAGACTGCACGTACAAGGCTGCTTGTAGAGGGCTGCACGTAGAAGGCTGGACTCGTCTTCTACGGCCGTATAAGTGCACGGCTTCTAGTTCGGGTGCGCACCGTAGTTTTAAAGGGTGATTTCACTCAAAATATACTTCCAATTCAAAAAATACTGTATATATTTAAGAAGAGTATTTTTGACCCCTTACCGCTCCCACGTCCCGCCGGCGGGACGTGACCACTTTCCAAAAACATTACAGCCAGATGTGCTCGCTCCACAATCAAGTTTCCCGACAATATACACATCAAATGAAAGCTCAGAGTCTCCTCTTTCCGATGATATAAACCTGCAGCAACCCTGCAGCAACCACAGCATTGACACAAAGAGCTTTTTGTACAGAAAAGCAAAATGTCAAAATCCGAATTTTCTTACTGTTGAAGGCTCTCTGCAGCACAAACATCGGTCATTCCTCACCAGCTTGGTCTCATTCTGTCCGGACACATCCAGTGAACATAATCCAGTAAAATAATTCAGTCCGTAAAACGTATTAGATCCTCAAAGGCACAAATTCTGAAATAATGTCTTCCCAGCTTGAGATCAGCTCCAGCTGTTAAATTCATTTCTTCTGGCAAAATCAGGCTGAATCTATTTTAGATCGTGCTGAAAGTGCTACATTCAGCTAGACGGACTCTCAGCTTTTGATCGACACCTAGTTTGGCCAATACGAGGGCTTTGGGGGTGAGTGACAGCCTGAAGGGCCAATGGAGTGTCTCAGACAGTCAACCCAGTATGCACAAGTCCCACCCTTGTAGATTCGACCAGTCGAGTTGCAGACACTCTCTGACGCTGTAAACTTGTAGCCAATGAGCAGACGAACACGTGGATGTGTCGGAAGGCAGGATTGTGTGTGTGTGGCGGTATCGGATCGGCCAGTTACCACTGTGAAGTAAATCATCTAATACCGTAATTTCGTCCAGTATCAGCCCAATACCGATACCCAATATCGGATCGGCACATCACTAGTAGTTTCACTCATTGATGATTGACGGCCATGACATTAAAGGAGGCATTACACATGTCAGTTGTCAAGGGGTCAATCTGTCTGCATAGCTGTGCTTGAGCTAAACAGTGAGGGCAGGTGTAATGCCTGGAATATGGATAACTACAGAAACACCAGAAAACCACATCCCTTTTTGAGATAGACCTATGAGGTCTGTCTGAATGTAATTTGAAAAAATTAAAAATGAATTTTTTTGTGTTTTCTGGGTCTGTCACAGGAGTTACAGTTGTTACAGGTATTTAGTATTTCCCATCTATAAAGCTTTACTTGGCATGATATAGAATGGTAAACAAAGAACAGGCAGTGACTGTGATATCATGGCTTTCAGTCCCTAGTATGGGTTAAACACTGGACACTTTCTTGTGATACAACTACATACACAGGATCTTTTAACAGACCCCTCCAGATTACTGTTCTTCAATTCCTTTCCTTCAGCTTCGTAATGCTGGACTCATGCTGTTTTTTTTTTTGTTTTTTTTTAATTTCTTCTTTCAGTTTATAACAATGATTTTTTTTTTTTTATTTCTCTGCATGTATCACTATATCTCAGTAATTTTATGTTGGTTGTTTTTGTAACTGACCCCAGCTCCCTAGGTTCTACTTAGGGTCTTCCTTCCTCCCCAGCAGGCTCATTATTTATTTAAGTAACTTGGGGGGAAAAAAAGAAAGAAAAAAAAAGAGACATGATTCTGCTTTGGCTGTACACATCAGTCAGTGGTTATCAAAACAGCGTTTTCTCCCCCACTCATCTCAAATATTGTTTAATCAATTTAAAATCACGGGGCTGGGAAGCTCCGGCTCCACTGCATGCTGAAGATGACACAGGTTAGTATTTGCATTGTACTGCTTGGGTTACAATATGATTTATGGAATATGGCCTGTTCACAGCAGTGTTGAAAATGCCTTCTCTCATTTAAAGGTAAGCCTCAAAAACAAACAATATGTGATTGCCACTTACTTCTATATGAGGGCTTGAAAACAGATTTTCATCGGGAACGGGTTTCTCATTAGCATAGAAATGAATATGATGACAGATAATGAATATATGTTTCTTGATGCTTCACAGCCATCCCAGAATGATCAAGTGTAGAGGCAGACAAGCAAAAAAAAAAAGAAGAAAAAAAAGACTGCTTTTTTGTGAACATTAGCATACTGCCAGAGAGACAGAGAGAGAGAGAGATTTTCTTTTGAATGCAAGCAGAGTGGTGGAAAATAAAGGACAAAGTCAAGGTCAGCTTTAGATAGAAAACAGCCTCCCTGTAACCCTCAAGCCAATTCCTATCTCTCTGTCTCTTTCGCTGTCTCTCTCTCTCTCACCCACACATGCATACAGTACATGCACATACACTTCTTGTCACGCCTGCCCAGCTCTGTGGCCATGGAATGAGGTGTCACATTTGGTTGCCTGGGGTAAGATAAGCTCATTATTAGTTTCTGGCCTGCAGATAAACTGACAGAAACAGGTTCCTGAATATGCATTTCATTCTGTTAAATCAGCAGGCTACATGTGTCGTTCATGTGTAATTCAGTGGGGGTGAAAAACCGCTCTATTTTTTTCAATCATGGCTCAATGTACTCTCAAAATTAATATCAAGTTAAATGATACGTTATTTACCTCATTCAGAATTATTCTGGCAGAGCTCACTGAAACAAACACACATGCCATACACTGTCCTGTACTGGACACACAGCTCAGGACTGAGTAAATGCTTTACTTTTGTATCAAGGATGTTAATGGACTGAGTGAAATACATTACAGGGCTTTAGCAATGGTGAGCTCTGTGTTATGGTTGTGACCACTAGGTGTGTGATAAAGCTGGACCCAAAATGAAAAAGGAAAAAGGTTAGGAAATAACAGGTTTTATTTTAAAGGAATCAGGGAGTGTGCAACACCGGGGAGGCAGGTGAGGGAATCCGGGGCTGGTGCGCTGGTGCTATGGTGGGGGGGTGTCCTCTCTGTGTGGTTGTCCGTGCGGTGGTCTCCCGTGCATGTGCTCGTGTGGCGTCCTTTCCGTATAGGTGCATGTGTGGTGACCCTCCCGTCCAAGTGCTTGAGTGGTGTTGTCTCAATCCTGGTGCTCATGTGGTGTCTTTCCCGTGGTGTTCTTCCCGTGTCAGTGCTTGAGTGAAGGAAACCCAGGCTTGTGGATCCGTGGGGGCAAAACCAAGGCTGACATAGTGGGCTGGAGTGGCTGGAAGCTGGGGCCAGTGGAGGAGACGCTGGAGAGAAAGAAAAGCACACAGTTACTTGTGAGGTCGAAAAATGATAGCAAAAAGCACATGTGCTTGAGCTGGCGACCTAAAGTACCACTGCAGAGTAGGCAATCATTTCGCACTGGAGCACAGAAAGACCGGTGGCTTTATCCAGCGCGTAACGAGGATGATGAGCTGCAGCTGTGATAGTGCCAGTGCGTACTCCTCCAATGAGCCCCGCCCATCCTGAAAAACATGGAGACACACACTCCAGCAGCATCCAGAGAATGTCAGTAAAAACAATAAAATATAACACCACACAATCACCACGTCATGTGTTTCAGGATAGGAGCACTCTTAAAACAAGCCTTCAGGGCCTTGAAAGAGTCTTCAGCATCCGAGTTCCACAAAAATGGAGTTTTGGCAGATATGAGGCTGGTCAGGGGAAGTAAAACCTTACTCTAATCTTTTATGAACCTTCGGTAGAAGTTTGCGAATCCCAGGAATCTCTGTAGTTCCTTGCGTGTCCCTGGAGTGGGCCAGTTGATGACTGCCTCGATCTTAGCATGATCAGGTTTTAGCTGTCCTTGAGCAATGACATAGCCTAGGAAACTGACAGAGGACACAAGAAATTCACATTTCTCTGGTTTGACATACAGTTTGTTTTCTAGCAAACACTGCAAGATCAACCTCACATGCTGCATATGTTCTGAGAAAAAAATCTAAATGTCATCTAGGTACACAAAAACAAAATGATTTATTATGTCTCGGAGAATGTCGTTCATCAAAGACTGAAAAACTGCTGGAGTGTTTGTCAGTCCGAAGGGCATGACTAAATATTCAAAATGGCAGAGCAGAGGTGTTAAAAGCTGTTTTCCACTCGTCTCCCTCATGTATCCGGACCACAGGGTAGGCAATCCAATTTAGTGAACACTTGAGCATGACAGAGGGGTTCGAAGGAGGGATCAATTAGTGGTAGGGGAGTACAGTCTGTTATAGTAATTTCATTCAGGCCCTGGTAATCAATACAAGGGTGTAGCGTAGTGTCCTTCTTCTCTACGAAGAAGAACCCGGCCCCTTCAGGAGACGACGAAGGACGGATAAGTCCGGCTGCTAGAGACTCATTGATATAGTCCTCCACAGCTTTTTTTTTTTTTTTGAGTCTAGAGATTTTGTATAACCGGCTGGAGGGAAGCGGCGCTCCTGGGAGAAGATTGATGGCGATGAGGGGGTAAGGTACGCGCTATCTCCTTGCTGAACACAGGTGCCAAGTTGTGATACTCTGGAGGAACAGAGGTGAGGTCCGGGGAAGGTGCTGATGGTGTTGTCTGTCTCCTCTCGAGGACTGTGGATCTGAGGCAGTGTGTGAGGTAAGCAACACTCCAAGTTGAGACAGACGCGGATCTCCAATCCAACGAAGGGTTGTGTTGGCACAGCTACGGGAATCCTAACACCACAGGAGACAATGGTGAGGATATGACATTAAAGCAAATGCTCTCATGATGGTTACTAGAGATAATGAGGTCCAGGGGTCAGGTCAGATGGGTGACTTTGGAGAGGAGTCGGCCGTCCAGAGCATTGAAAACTTTAGGAGATTCGAGAAGCTCAAGGGGTGCGTTAATCTGCTTAGCGAACTCTTCATCAACAAAATTGTCATCAGCACCAGAGTCAATTAAAACTTGCAAGGGGTATGCTCGAGAATTTAAACCAAGACTAGCGGGAAGCATAGGCCAAGGTGGAGAGCAAGAAGAAATAGAAAAACGACTCATCAGAGGGCTCTCCGTCACTGATGACTCCTCCCTTTTAATGGCTCCGGACACCTGGCGGCGAAGTGGCCTGCTTGTCCACAATACAGACATAGGTGTTGGCCATAGACTGTATAAAAGATGGACGTAGCTTCCGTGACGTCACCCGTTGGTTTCTGCACTGAGAAAATGAAGCCAGGATTTTGCTACTTCCTAGTTGACATCTTGGATTTTTGGAGCCAGTGACGCAAAAATCGTCGGAGGGGGGCGGAGCCATAGGAGCATCGATTGGTCAGATGGATTGAGAGGCAGGGCCTCTCTGCCCGCCCACATTTACCGCCTTCTGCTCACTTTGTCTGTATGGTCGCTGCCAACTGTCAATCAAGCCAGCCACACCCCTTGCCCCGCAAAATGTTGATGATTTTTTTAAATATTCAGTATTGATTTATTTTCAGATTGGCCAGCTGATCTCTGGACTTGATCATGAAAACTAATTTTAAAAAAATCCTGAGCTGGAGGAATGCAGTATTTCATGATCTGTGATCACTTCTTTTCCAATTCATTTCTATGGGAGCCAGGGCTTTTTGGAGCCAGGACTAGCGGACATAGTGATATTGCAGGTTTTTGACACTTCCGGATTGGCTTCATTTTTCATTTTTTGCTACGTCCATCTTTTATACAGTCTATGGTGTTGGCTCATCCTCCTCTGTCGCTCCGCAGCTGATAAGCGTGTACGACCGAGCTGCATGGGTTCATCCGGGGGGCTCAAGGAAAAAGGTTTCCTGTCCGGGTTAAAAAATGAAGGCTCTGGCGGCTTGAGTGAAGGGGCTGATAATAGTGCTAGTCACGTAGCTGCTTTTTCTCTCTTACGCTCCTGTATCCTGTTATCGCTAGAGAAATCAGGGCCTCAAGGGAGGTGGGAGCATCCCATGAAGCTAACTCATCTTTTAGTTCCTCAGACAAGTTACGCGAGAAAATAGTCATTTAGGCTGGCTCGTCCCATCCGCATTCGGCGGCCAAAATCCTGAATGCAATGGAGAATTTAGCAGCTGACTGGGTGCCTTGAAGCCTGCCAAGAGCCTTTGGTTCGTCAGGTCCATAGTTTTGGCGAGACTATTCTGTTCTGGTCGGTGACCACAAGGTGTGTGATAGAGCTGGACCCAGAACGACAAGGGAAAAAGGTTAGGAATTAACAGGTTGTATTTTAAAGGAATCAGGGAGTGTGGAACACTGGGGAGGCAGGTGAGGGAATCCGGGGCTGGTAGCTGGAGCCGTGGTGGGGGGGGAGGTGTCCTCTCCATGTGGTTGTCCGTGCGGTGGTCTCCCGTGCATGTGCTCGTGTGGCGTCCTTTCCGTATAGGTGCATGTGTGGTGACCCTCCCATCCAAGTGCTTGAGTGGTGTTGTCTCAATCCTGGTGCTCGTGTGGTGTCTTTCCCGTGGTGTTCTTCCTGTGTCGGTGCTCGAGTGAAGGAAATGTGGCTAGTGGATCCGTGGGGGCAAAACCAAGGCTGACATAGTGGGCTGGAGTGGCTGGAAGCTGGGGCCGGTGGGGGAGACGCTGGAGAGCAAGAAAAAACACACAGTTACTCGTGAGGTCGAAAAGTGATAGCAAAAAGCACATGTGCTTGAGCTGGCGACCTAAAGTACCACTGCAGAGTAGGCAATTGTCTCGCACTGGAGCACAGAAAGACCGGTGGCTTTATCCAGCGCGTAACGAGGATGATGAGCTGCAGCTGTGATAGTGCCAATGCGTACTCCTCCAATGAGCCCCGCCCATCCTGAAAAACATGGAGACTCACACTCCAGCAGCATCCAGAGAATGTCAGTAAAAACAATAAAATACAACACCACACAATCACCACACTCTTCTAAGATTACAAAACAGCCAATATTAAAACAGAATAGAATAGAATGCTTTTTATTGTCATTATACACAAGGTACAATGAAATTAAAAGACAACTCCAGTGGTGCAGAAGTATAAAAGTAAGAGTATTAAAAAGACAAATATGAATATATACATGTATTTACAAAAGGAGCCAGTAGGAAGTATGTACAGTTAGCCAATGGCAGAATAAATATATTGCACTGTTGAGGTAGGAACGCTGTGGATATATGAGAAATATAAATAAAATAAATAGATAATATAAATAAATAATTATTATAAGTAATAAATATATACAAAATACAGTATCATGTATAATAATAACAACAATAATAATAATAATAATAATAATAATAATAAAAATGTAATTATGATGTAATAGTATAGCATAGTATAGTATAGTATAGTATAGTATAGTATAGTATAGTATAGTATAGTATAGCAAAAATAATAAATGTGTGTGATAAATAGTAAAGACTATGGAGACTAATGTGCGTTCAGTACCCGTATTGCACTTGGGTAGAACGTGTTGATGAATCTGGTTGTGCGGGCCTTGACGGACTGGTACCTCTTTCCTGAGGGCAGCAGTGAGAACAGGCTGTGCCCAGGGTGTGAACCATTGAAGGTGATGCTTCTGGCCCTGCGCAGTTTGAACAACAGTCTGCTTGGAACACACGTGTTAAAAGCACAACTGAAGTCCACAAACAACATCCTCGCATAATTACCAGTTCAGACAGGACACTTTGTCAGATTTAACCATTTATTTGAGATCACATACATTTAGTTTGGCGGTGACTGTGCTCGTGATGCTCTGGAACAATCTGAGCAAGCATGACAAAGATAATCCCTGAGATCAAAAACCTCCGCAGAGCCATGAATTTACAATTTACAATTTTTCAAATACGGTATGAACATGAGAACAGGAGACCAACTAAATAGTCTTCACTTACGGAATCTAGATTACATAGTTCAAGGTAAAATAATGAACCATCTGCAACCTACAGTCCCACGATATGGGAAACACCGGGGTTATATGAGACTGAACTGTTTTTAAAAGGTGGTGGTTGGGGAGGAGGAGGAGATTTGACGATCTGCAGAGGCTAAAGTAGCAGCAATGTGGTGAGCGTGAAGCGGGCAGAATGAATGAACGCTGCCTCAGTTATAAAGCACACTAAGTGGGTGGGCTGGACTTTAGCGATGACGATTGGACAGGAGGGGCCATATGACACCCTGACTCCGTGCCTGTCTGAACTAACGCGAAGCTCTATATTGTTCAAGATGTTGACACACTGTGTGGATGGCTGTGTTGATGGCATCACCTGTGGACCAGTGGCTCTGTATGCAATTTGGTGCTGATCAAGGCTGGGAGGCAGTAAGGATTTCATGTGCCTCAGCACCAGTCTTTCAAAGCACTTCATCACAGTTGAAGTGAGAGCCACAGGTCTGTAATCATTCAGACTGCTGACCGACTGTCTCTTGGGGATGGACACGATAGTGGCAGATTTTCAGCAGCTACGGACTGTGCAGGCAGCCAGTGAGAGGTTAAAAATGGCAGTAAAAACCTCTACCAGCTGGTCTGCACAGCCCCTCAGTACCCTCCCCTGGACACCATCGGGACCAGCAGCCTTCGACGGGTTCACACCCCGGAGCACCCTCCTGACCCCTTCGTGCTCACAGTAAGGGCCAGGTTGTCAGCGGGTGGCAGCGTGGGTGCGTCCTCTTCCACGCTTACTTCAACCCTAGCAAAGAACTGATTTAGCTCCTCTGCTAGGCTTGTGCTGGTGCTGGTGGTGGCAGCAGTGGAAGTGTTCATGTTGGTGAGGTCACGGATGCCCTGCCAACCACGTCGGGGATTCCCCTCCGTGAAGTGTCCCTCAATCATCTTGGCGTATGCTGCCTTAGCCCGCTTGATGCCTCTTTTCAGGTTGGATCTGACTGAGCTGTACAGTTCCGTGTTCCCAGACCTGAAAGCAGAGTCACGATCCCTCAGCAGCTGTTTGACCTCACTGTTCATCCACTGTTTTTTATTTGGATAATGTCTGACCCTCTTCTCCACTGTGACATTATCCATGCACATTTTAATATAAAACAGAACAGTGGATGTATAGTCCGTGAGGTCCTCCTGTGCAAATATGCCCCAGTTGGTGGTGTGGAAGCAGTCCCGGAGCTGTGGGATAGCATTTTCAGACCAAATCCGAATGGGTCTCACCTCAGGCAAAGTTCTTTGTATGAGAGGTCTGTATGCTGGGGTGAGAAACAGGAGAGACTTTATATGCGCCCTTGATGTTGCTGTAAGCCTCATCCAACACGTTATGACCTCTCGTTGCACATGTAACATGCTGGTTAAACTTAGGGAGCACAGATCTTAAGTCAACGTGGTTAAAGTCTCCAGTCACCAACAGGGACAGTGGTTATGGGGGGAGATTTAAATCTGATTATGAATCCAAAACTGGACTGCCAATATAATCTAAAACATAAAGCTGAGAAGACCTCAGAAATTTTGAAAACGGCAGAAACTGAACTTGGGCTAATAGATTTATGGAGAGAGCTAAACCCTAATAGAAGGGACTACACTTTTTACTCTGCAGCCCATAATAAATATTCTAGATTAGATTATTTTTTCATGTTTGACACAGATCTAAATAAAGTAGTAGAATGTAATATAGGTACAATAGATCTGTCAGACCATGCAATGATATCAATGAAATTAAACTTACAAATAGAAAAAAATGTAAACTTTTGGAGATTAAATAACTCACTCTTACACGACGACTATATCAAGAACAAAGTAAGACAACTAATAAAAGAGTATTTTAGAATAAATGATAATGGAGAGGTTGTGGAGGCAGAATCTTTGGAACTTTCCAAGATGGTTATTTTGGTACTTTCCAATGGTGTAGAGGAAGAATGGTTGGTACTTTCCAAGTCGGTTATTTAAAAAAAACTAAAGCAGTTGCAAGCAGACATACCGGTGGAAAATGTCACGTAGTAGGGATCAATGCCATCCCATGAGAGGATGATAGGGAAGGAATTTGCTTCCATTAGAAAACAGCATTCGAGTTGGCTAAAAATAAAAAAAAGGAAGGTGGAGCCACACCAGCCTATTGCCTATAAAAGGTGATCAGATTTAGGACAACTTCAGTCTTTCTAGAGGGCTCAGTTTGTGAGAGTGTTCTGCTTTTGCTGAATACTTGAATAAACTTAAACTCTTTGCATTTTTATCCTTGTCCAAGGCTGATTTTTCTAAAGTGTTGTGTCCATTCTCAACTGACCAAATGATAGTCTGTTTTTGCGTTATCCAAGACATTTCACACCCATCTGCCGAGAAGGGACCACGACAAGGTCTCCCCCATTATGGTCTGGGAGGGAGCAAAAGCTGTTATTCAAGGAGAGTTCATAATACTAGCTTCTCTCAAGTTAAAGAAAAAAGAAAAAGAAAAAAAACAATTATTAGCCTCTTCAGAAAGGCTCCAAAATGAACATAAAAAGGAATCAAATGAATTAATCCTTAATGAAATAAGACAAGTTAGGAAAAGGATAGAACAAATTGAACTTGAAAGAATAGAAAAAGCCCTTGTATTTACCAAACAGAAATATTACGACAGTGGACCAAAGGCACAAAAAAATTTGGCATACCGGCTTAAAAAGCAAAGGTCAAAAGCAAAAGTATCTAAAATCAAGGATACCAACTCAAAACTCTTATTCAATAGGACAGATATAGCAAACGAATTTGTGAAATACTACAAGAAACTCTACACTCCTGAAAACTTAGACACCAACATAGAAAGGATTGGAAATTACTTGAAAAACATAAATCTACCTAAAGTTACAGAAGACCAAAATGCACAATTGACAAAGCCAATAACAGAGGAGGAACTATTCGAAACAATACAGAAAACTAAAAATGAAAAATGTCCAGGAAGTGATGGTTTCACCAATGAATTTTATAAAGAATTCAAACAAGAATTAGTTCCATTCCTTGCTAAGTTATATAATTGGGTAATAATAATAGCTATAAAAACTATTCTTGCTTGAATGAACAATGATTATAAAGCCAAATGGAAAAGTTTGGAAACAGTACAAATGACAAAAACAATGAATGA
>NW_007578468.1:60685-62739 GCF_000690725.1 Stegastes partitus
GGTAACGCTGGTCTGTAGGGGTCCCTCCGTAGTCAAGCATGGACACCGGCTCGGCAGCCCCTCTTCCTGCACCGTCTCCTCCATTGTTTTGCCCCTTTGGACCACGAGCTGCTTGCTGGTCATGCTATCTCTGGTGGGAAGTTATGGTTAAAATTCCGTTTGGAGTCCGCCTTGCCATAACAGTTACCAATCCGGAGTAATTCCTCCCTACTGTACTTCTTAACGCTCATTGTTAATAAAGTTAAAAGTAGAGGTAAAACGAAAAAAAATCAAAACAAAGTCAAGACCACACGTGAGTTGTCAGGCTGCTGCACTACTGCGTGCCGCCATCTTGAAAAATTCAACTAGTCTATTCAAATAAAGTGTGAATCCTAGTAAGCTTTAACCTACCAAATTCGACTCTTGGTAGAAAATTGTACATACAGTCCAATGCAGCAAAGAGTGCACAGTGCTATACATAGGAGAGACTAAACAACAGTTGCACAAGGGTTAACACAGTGACTTGAGTCACCCCTGACATGGAAGTTTTATATTCCTTGTTCTGTAAATGGACAGGTCCATAAGCATTACTTTGGTGTTCCTGTTGGTTTCACAGCCATTCAAACCTTGAGGCATATACATCTGAAACTCCACATCATTCAGTTAGAAATGAGAAAGCCCCTTTGATGTGAGTCCAGTTACTTTTCACTAAAGCTCCTAGGATTACTTATGGTGGTTTTAGAATCCCATTATATGTAGAGTACAAGGTGTGTCAGAACGGTCCAGGGGCCTCATTTATCATCAGTGCGTATGCACAGATATGTGCGCAGAGGGTGCGTACGAACATTCCTATGCAAAGTATGGAATTTATCAACTTGTACTTATACTTAGGACTGTGCGTAAATATACGCACACCTCTGACCATGCGTACACACATAATCTAGCGGTAGAACAGTAAAACTACAAATAGAAAGTGTTCGGGGATTTTGACCACTGGCACATTCCAGCATGAGGTTGGAGACATATGCGGCATTTNGAAAAGGGAGTGGACACTTTTGAGAACCTTGCAAAAAGATTTCCCAAATTCTCAGTTTTTCAGTTATCTCCAAGTACGAAGTTACCTGAGGAATTTAAGGAATAATCATAAAACAATAAATGATATTCACCCATTAGTTACATATATAGCAAACACATACTATAAAACTAACGCTAAGAATATACTAAGTACAATTAATAGAATTATTGAAGGAGAGATGGAGCACTGATGAACTGGGAAAATGAACTAAATACAAGCATAACGAAATAAGACTTGGGAGAACATGAGTACCAACACATGGAAAACAACAAACTCTTTATTTTGGAGCGAATTCTCCTGGAAACTTCAGATATGGTACTTTGTAACTCCTACTATTCAATCATAATACAACAGTAATTTCACACCAAGCTGTTGGCGTAACTGTGGAGAAAATAAAGCTAATCATACTCATATCTTTTACTCATGTCCAGTTTTGGAAGAATATTGGTCAGCAGTTAAAGAGGAAATGGGAAAAATATTCAAATGCGATCTTTCCTTAGGCCCCAAAAATGTACTCTTGGGAATCCCCCCAAAGGCACTGCCCGTAAAATCTGATAAATACTTGCACAGAATCTTGAGAATAACTGCAATTAAACAGATAACAAAAAACTGGTTAAAACCAAATTAACAAATGGAACGAGTCAATAAAAGAAATATATAACATGGAAAGAATTACTCATGGGATAAGAAATCTCAGTGGTATTTTTCAGTTGCGATGAAAAAAGATAAATGAACTAATGCAACCATAACAATACTTGAAAAACATGGGTTGAAAGGGAAAAAATAAAGAAGTAAAACCCCAAGAAATATTAACTAGAAGAGCCATGTTGCCAATACCTTTCTCTGTCTATTTTGTTTGCTTTTGCCACATTTTTTTTCTTTGTTTTTGTTTGTTTACAACTTGGTTTTTTTCTTTTTTCTTTTGAGGAAATACCCAGGTTGTGAATATGAACTGATGTATAATTTGTACAAAAACTTTACTGTTGATCAACTGCTGCTT
>NW_007578468.1:64419-65822 GCF_000690725.1 Stegastes partitus
GACTTGTCCTGCCACAACTCACACAAACGCTGCAGGATCTCTTTGTAGAAGTTCTGGTTGATTGTCTGGCACTGTGGCAAGGATTCACAGTGGATGATGCCACTCACATTGAAGAACACGATCAACATTTGACTTTGACTTTGGACTTTGACTGTCTTTCTTTGGCCTTGGCGACGTCAGACTCTTCCACTGAAGGCTCTGGCGTTTGGTCTCTAGGTTGTATTCAAAGATCCATGACTCATCACTGGTGATGACTCTCCCGAGCAAGTCTTGTTTGGTTTCAAGACACCCAAGGATGTCTTGACACACTTGCATGCTTCTGGTCATCGTTCAGCAGTTTCGGCACCATCTTTGTGTGCAGACTTTCTGCATGCCCAAATCTTCAGTGATAATTTTCCAGACATTGTCCCAGTCCATGCCCAGCTCATTTGCGATCAGTCAAACAGTCAACCGACAATTGGCACACACCATCTGCCTGACGTGCTCAACGCTGGCCTTAGTCCTGCTCGTTGAAGGCCTTACGCTCCTGAGGTCATCTTCAACATCCTTGTGTCCCTCTTTAGACCTCTTGCACCACTCAAAAACATGTGTGAGATCGTCTAATCTCCGTACACTTGCTACGGCAATTCCAGTGCTTCTGACGGAGTTTTCCCCCAACCAAACCAGAAATTTCTGATTTATTTGTTGCTCTATGCTCATTGCTTGATGACATGAAACAGAGGATATGCATATAAAAGCATGTGGAGAAAAAAAAAATCAATAGCTGCAGAAAGCTGAAATCACAGTTATATACTCCAGGGTGATTACTTTGAAGGGGAAACCTCGTAGTTTGAAGTTTGATTTTGAAATGTATCTTTTGTGACACCAGTCCTGGAACTTTTTGGACACACCTCGTGTATCCTGTACATTCAGAAATATTATTTTAATTGAGGCACCTATGGTTTCTTGTGAAAAGCTTTGTAAAGCTAGGTTGAATATGCTTCTACATAAAAAAAGGTTGGCTGTCCAGGGTGCGAGGTGAACCCAAGTAGAGAGCACACAGACACAGCATTATTAAAGAAAGGACTGAAAACCAGAGATAACTGAGGTGGGGGCCTGGGACAAAACTAACTCAAACTCACTACGGGCAGGACAGGGGGGCGGACAGGCTCCCGAGGACCGGCAGTCCAAGGACGCACATCGAGGGTGAGGGTGAGCGGCAACGGAGAGCGGTAGCCACCGATAGATGCCAGGACTTCCCTTCTTTCCAAACCAGTTGTGCTGCGTTTCCCAAAAACTGGTTGGAATGAACTTCATGGCCCAGTCCACTATGAGCAGCATGTGCAATGGTTTCAGGTTATCAATAATTGTACTCTTGGCCTCGTCCTGGTGAACTGAACAGAGAACGTGTGACTTCCAATCCT
>NW_007578468.1:66982-80900 GCF_000690725.1 Stegastes partitus
TTTCCTTAAACTTAGACTGAAGTAGTTTTGGGTGGACCCCTTTAAACTGGCAAAGTTTCATTGAAATCGGTGAGATGGCTTGTGCCACCCCCGCCTGGTCCTATTGTGGATGCACTCTTAACTATTTTTTATTGTTGCAATAATGTAGCAGAATTAATGTTATTTATTGTGTTGCAATAGATTTAATATTTGATATTTAATGTGTGTACACCCAGATAAACTAGCTAGTATTTTATGATGAATGTTAAATTGATGGATGGTCCTGTTTATTTAATGCAGGCCAGGTGTGCCCTGTTGGGTACAAAACCAACTTTGATGGCGAGCTAAGTCCACGAGCCTGAACTGTCTACCAGACAACGACCCCCTGCAATCTGGTACAAGGCTTTCGCAGCCAGTCCGCTTCCATCTTGGCTATATTTACAATTCACAATCGTATCAACCGTGCACATATGGACTTTCAATAACAACCTCTGGATTCCAATAACTCTTATGGACAATTAATCCACACTCATTGTTGAACTTTGTAATTCTATGCCAATGTGGTATCCTTGTAGGGACATTGTTTAAACCTGGATTGTGCTGTAAGAATGTGTTATGTAATTGTGAAACCAAGGGTTTAATGAAACAAAGTGCACTTCCTTTTTGGTAAATCTTTTAGAGCTGCACGGGTTAAATCAAAAGACTTTCTCTACGCTGTATATATTGTAAATAATTGTTTCAC
This sequence comes from Stegastes partitus, assembly GCF_000690725.1. NCBI lineage: Eukaryota > Metazoa > Chordata > Actinopteri > Pomacentridae > Stegastes > Stegastes partitus. The sequence goes on from NW_007578468.1 coordinate 67,704, forward strand.
TTTTGCACTTAATAATAAGGTAACAGAGCTGTTACCTTCTTCTTCTGACATCCATATATGCTACATTTACATGGTGCTTTACGTGCACATAATTTTAGAGGTTCCCTGAACACACCTCGAGCAGGTTTTGTTATGTGCGTGTAAAGTTTTTCCACACAGTTGGGAGAGAGAAGTAGGTCTGACATATAGCACGATGGAATGCTAGCTCTGCCAGGTTTGAACTGGAAAACTGAATTAATATGTTGAGACAAGTAGCTGAAAAGTGAATTCATGTTTAGGAGACAAACTGTGAAGTACATTACTCTGTTTTGTGAAACTGTAAAGTCACGGCAATATCGCCAGATAGAGCGAGAGAGCTGTTGAGCCGCAGCGTGTCTGAACAAACTCCGTTGGACATTCTCTTTTTACCCTGTTTCGGCGGACAATTTTGGAGCAGGTCACTGTTGTTGCTGAAGGGATGCCATCACCTTGCCCAGACACTGACACATGGATGCCGTGCTGTTCTAAGGAGTGGTAGGAACCAAGTCAAAAGAGAGGAATTCAATTTATTTTTGTATTTTCTCTGCAATCTTAGACAATTTTTTTTGTTGGGCCAGACATAAAACTGACTAAAAGACTATTAAAGGACTGCTATCTGAACCAACAGGGTGAAACAAGGACAGTATAGGCAATATTCTCTGTGTATTCAATTGTTTCAATTTAAGTTGGCTTTCCAGGGAGTGTGCATGATGCAAGAGTTCTTTGTTAGTCACTTTTGTGGAATATTTTAAGTGATGGACAGCTACAGGCTGCAAGGTGGCACAGTTGGTAGCACTGTTGTCTCGCAGCAAGTCCAAAAACATGTCGAGGTTAATTGGTGATCCTAAATTGTCCGTAGGTGTGACTGTGAGTGAGCTTGGTTGTCTGTCTCTAAGTGTAGCCCTGTGATTGACTGGCGACCTGTCCTGCCTTAGCCCTAAGTCGGCTGGGATAGGCTCCAGGCCCCCATGACCCTAATGAGGATTAAGCGGTGTATAGATAATGGATGGATGGATGGACAGCTGATAATGGATGGATGGATGGACAGCTACTGGGGCAAAACATAGCGACCATCTCTGGCTGTGATGTTGGACATTACCATATTGGTGACCCGGCTTACCCCATGTAGAGGTGGCTTATGAAGCCATTTTTAGACACCGGCAGACTGACACCTGAACAGCAAACCTACAACTACAGGCTGAGCAGTGTATGATCTGTTGTCGAAATGGCTTTCGGGAGGCTGAAAGGACAATGGAGGTGTCTCCTAAAAAGAAATTACTGCAAACTGGAGCTGAGCAAGAAGATGGTGCTGACCTGCTGTGTACTTCACAATACTTGTGAGGAACATGGTGATAACTTCACTGAGGATCTCCCAGGCAGACATGTAAACAGTCAGCCTCCTGTTCAACCACTACCTGAGCATGGTAATTCAGAAGAGAGTGACACTAGGGCAGCTTTGATGGACTATTTTAACCATGGGGATGAATGATAATTTTCTACCTGAAGACATGCTGTCCTATCAAAACAAACTGTCACGCAATGTAAAGTGTTTCTGATTTTTCTATAAACATACTGAAGCAGCCAGTCTGTTCTCATCTGACATGACATTTCTTTACATCTCTGCAATATGTTTGTAATTTATATGTAAGCACACTCCAATAACATAACTACTGCAGTAGTGCAGTTTATCTACCTTCGTGTGATGGTACAAAAAAAGACACATGCTCCTGGTATGTTTAAAACTAAGAATCTATGGATAAAAGCACAACTGATTTTCTGTCCAAATGTGCATACATAGAAGTATGTACTGAACACTGAACAGAGTCTCTGTAAATTATAGACAAAACACGCAGCTCTCTTCACAATTTTTTTATTTATACAGGCTATATACAGGTGGGGGGATGACGACATAAAAGAAGGGCTTATTTTTTCGCCAGCACCGACAACATGCGTCCCATCAGGCTGATTAATGCACTGGAATTGTTGTCCATTCGCTCACTATTCTGCAGCATTGCAGTGGCGGACTGGAGGATCGGCTGATGCTGGGGAGGCTGGGAGAATCCCTCGGGTCTGTGATACGAGGCTGGGACTGCATCTCAGTCTTCTCCTGCCTGGTCTCGCCGGCTTTGCTCCAGGAAGCTTTCCACTGACCTCTCCAGGCACTGCAGCAGATCGGCAGATGCATCCTGCTTCCTTTTTCTTGCAAAAAGCACCCAGCACCCTGTGTTTGTCTTGCTAGACACAGTTCACTTACAGTAAATGTATTGCGCGATTTTATGATGGGCCAACAGACAATATTAATCATGTTGTTTGCATTGTCTGAACAAATCTTATCCGATCTGCTGGAGGACGACGTGCTGCATGATGGGGCTGGCGAGCTGCAGACGAGTGTCTTGGCAGTGATGCCTCATCGTCCAAGGCCGACAACTCTTAAAAAACAAAAAACAAAAACAAAAACAAAAAAACTTTGTTGATAGCATCTGCATTTTAAAAAAACACCAAAAACTCTGTATAGGAAACCGATATGTTGAGTTTACTCCACTGTGTTAGTTTGGTCATTTGAATCAGACTTGTATTAACAATGCAAAGCCTAAATCAACACATAAAAGCGCCTATTGATCCTCCAAGGGACATTCGGTTCATTCCTGCCATTACTCAACACCGACTGCTTACCAAAATTGCTCAGATGGAGTCCAAAGGCAACATTGGATTGTTGGATTCCCTCTTCAAATTCATAAAGTTTTTACCGTACAATTTTAAGCACTAGGAGATGACATATGTTGTGAATTGCTCTATATAAATTAAAATTGATTTGAACCACAGAAATATTGCATTATGTTACATTGCCAGGGAGTCAACGGGTCAAAGATGGCTGTGCATTTATTAAGAGGACAGTTCTGGGAACAAAAGCTGCCCTCCATGTTTGAGTCTGGCAGCCTGGGTAGCGAAAGTGATGTCCAGAGGAGAGCCACTTAAATGCAGGGAACCGTGGGTGTGACGGGTCCTGAAGGATCTTGCTGGCTTTCCTTAAGGTCTGTTGCTCACAAAAGGTGGAGAGGGCTCTTATAGGGACCTCGATAATTTTGGAGCAGATCTTGACAACACCAAGTAGCCGGTTTTTACTTGGTGGTGGGATAGACTGAGACCACAAAGGTGTAGCATCAAATGCCACAGCAGGTATTTTTTTTACCATTGGCCACTGACCTGTATAACTCCTCCCATTTCCACAGGAATGACATGAAATATTAGACACTGAACAATAATATTGTCATTTGCAATGTTACTTCTCTCAAGTGTTCATACCTTGTAAAATTTCTATTTTATGTGCAACATTTCATTTTCATGTACAGTATGTCAATGTAATGGCAATGTTTTATTTTTCAGGTGCAATATTTCAATGTTGTGTCATATTTCAATTTCATGTGCAACATTTCATTACCATTTGTGTTCAGATGACCATTTTGCAGTTGGATAAAGCAGGAGGCTTGAGGAAAGACAAGGTGCAGACCAACCTGGGGCCTCATGTACAAAGGGTTTGTACGCATAAAAATGTGTCATACGCACTTTTCCATGCTCACAGTCAGATGTATCAAGAGTGAAATGATCATGGAAATGTGCGGTCGTCCACGGAACTTCTTGACTGGTGTACGCATGTTTCTACTGCTTTTGAGCCGTTGACGACACTTAAAGGTGATGCTGGGAAACTGTCAATAATGTGAAAAAGGTTATTCCTCAAATTGATGTGCACATCAGAGATACACAGATAAACAATTAACACTCCCAAATGTTTGCAATTAGATGAGTGGATATAAAAGTTTGCGTAAAATGGTGCAGAAGATACCGTTAACAATAATGGCACTGTTGGAAGATATTGTCAATGGAGGAGTGCCAAGAGATCGGGTTTCCAGAGACCTCAGGACGACAAGGGCAATCCACTTGGAACTGTGCTCGGAACTGCAGCCATTATTGGAGCGCAACACACCCAGGAGCCATTTCCTACCTGTGTCCATACAGGTGCTGACTACACTGGGCTTCCTAGCCACAGGGTATTTTCAGAGGGAGCTGGCTGACCAATCAGGACTGTGTCGACACTGAACAGAGCCGTGCCAGCTATGTGGGATGGAACCATTCGAATGTCAGCCAGATATATCAAATTCCCATACACTGCAGTTGAACAGGACGACATAAACGTGCAATTTGAAGCAAAAGCCAGTTTTCCTAATGTACTCAGAACTATCGACTGCACACACATTGCTATAAAGGCACCATCACAAGATGAATTTGTTTATGTAAACAAGAAGCATTTTCATTCAATCAGTGTACAGATCATCTGTGATGCGCAAATGCAATTAAGTAACATTGCTACAAGGTGGCCTGGATCAACACATGACTCATTCATTCTGACCAACAGCATGGTTGGGACAGGCTACAAGCTGGCACGGTGCGGGATGGGTGGCTTCTTGGTGAGTAAATCATTTAATTGTCCTGATATTAATCCCCCTGACACGCATTAAGCATGTGCACCCCCGACAGGCATCAACAGCTGGCTGTTGCGGCGGACTGGAGGATCGGCTGATGCTGGGGAGGCTGGGAGAATCCCTCGGGTCTGTGATACGAGGCTGGGACTGCATCTCAGTCTTCTCCTGCCCCATTCTCTGTTGGAAAATGAGAAATTAAGTAATTAAACATGAGACAAAGTCTTTGATTTCCTCTTTGATATCCTGGTATGATTACGCAAGAACCTGTATCTTGTTTGGCTGTGAGCAGATTATTGTATGACCTGTATAATGAACAAATTTGTCCATCCATCCACTATCTATACACTGCTTAATCCTCATTAGGGTTGTTGGGGGCTGGAGCCTATCCCAGCTGACACAGGGCGAAGGCAGGGGACACCTTGGACAGGTCGCTAGTCTATCACAGGGCTGCACTTAGAGACTGACAACCAAGCACACTCACATTCACACCTACGGACAACTTAGAATAACCTATTAACCTCAACATGTTTTTGGAACTTGTGGGAGGAAGCCAGAGAACCCAGAGAGAACCCACGCTGCACGGGGAGAACATGCAAACTCCACACAGAAAGATCCCGGTGCCCCCACCGAGACGCGAACCGGCGACCTTCTTGCTGCGAGGCAACAGTGCTACCAACTGCCAACTTGCTGAACAAATTTGTGAGTTACACAATATATATTTACCTTGGGGGTGATCTGAGTGACCCACGTGTGCTCCCACCACGCCTGTGAGAGCAGTGTCACCAACAATAGCAGCGACTCTCTGCTCAAATGGGGTGAGTTCATCTTCTCCTGTCCCCCCGCCTGTTTTGGCCACACTTTGGCAGTGGGCAACAGTCCTCCTCTTGATGTCCACTTTGATATCCGACCACTTCTCGCTGCTCTGATCCCACAGCATTCACCGCTTCACACACACTCTCCCACTCACTCCTCTTCTTGCGTTTGCTGTTGATACCAGAGGACAGCATGCCAAAAAGAATATTTTTGCAGGCCTAAACTTCATTGGCGAGCGTCTCAAACTCACATTCTGTGAAGTTCCTCTTCTTACCTTTCTTACTCATGGCTTGTTAGTGTTATCTCATCATGCAGAAAGGGGAATCCACCTGTTGGCCCTGTTTATACTAATTTGCATATTTAAATGGGGACGTGGAGAGGGAGGAGTCTGGTACTCCAACATGTGCTGTCAATTCCACACTGAGTGGGATGTACAAAGGAAATGTGCTTGGATTCAGGCGTAAGCTCACGTTTATTCACGTCCCATGGGGAGTCTTTTTGCTTGAACACCTGAAGAGATAAACGATGGTGAGTCATCTCAAATTCTTCAATTTACCCATTTTTAAAGTAATGCCAAATACCCACTTCTATAGTCATTAATTGTGATGGATGAACAAAGCCTTGTGAAGCATTGAGGCTTTCGTTCTTGTTTTTGCTGAAAATGATTCAAAGCTTCAGGGCTTTGCTGTGAGGAAGAACAGTGACATCTGGTGGCAGACTGGAATTACAGCAGCTGTTTCATAATTTGACCAAAGCACTGGCACAAAACATCATGGTTTCAATCCCAAATGTGTGCAGTAAAACTCATTTAAAGTTCCATGTTAATAAATAGATTTTAAGTTATTAGTGATTTGGTATCTGTCTCTTTTTGTTTAGCAATAAAAGTAAAAATTACATAAAAAAAAAAAAAAACATGTGGTACTGGCTGGATTCAATCTTTCACCGAAAGTGAGAGAAAAACTATAAATCTCAAGTGTAACCTGCAGAGCTATACCAGGATGATGTTACAGTGCCAAATCTTATATAACTGTAGTTTTCAGGTTGTATTTAGAACCAGAATTAGAATTAGAATTAGAATAAGAATAAAACTTTATTAATCCCTTCGGTACAAGACCTCAGGGAAATTGCTACACCAAAAAACAACACAACACCAACATAAAATCAGCAATAAAACAACAGCCCTCAAAATTCAAATCAAATCCAAATCAAAATTCAAATCAAATCAGCATTCAAATTCAGTATACAACATACAGATACATGCAACATATTGCACAGTCTGGTCATATATATATATATATATATCTCAATTATATGTTTTTGTTTTGTTTTGTTTTTTTCATTTTAGGCCATACTAGTGAAGTATGATCTGATGCAAGTGTCAGTAGTTGTGCTTGTGAACATGGGCATTGTTAAAAGTAGCAGTGCTTGTGTAACATTTATTTTCACAGATTTTTATTAAGAGATAGGCTTCTGACTATTTCCCCAGCCTTAGAAAAGATTCTCTCTCAAGGAACAGAGGATGCAGGTAGGGATAGAAACTTGGTTGCTAGTTAGAATAAGTTGGGATAGACTGCTTTCCTGGGATCCGTTTCACAAAGCAGGTTTAGTGAAAACTCTGAGTCTGTTAACCCTGAAATGAGGGAAACTGAGTTTTCTGTTTCACAAAAGGAGGTAACTCAGACCACGCATAGATGTTCTAGCATTTCCAGACAGTTATCTTTTTGAGCGGTATCGTTTCACATCACAGTCCATCAGGTACATACACAACCTAATCCATCCTTACATGTGCAACATTACCAACTGTAGTCATGCTCTCACAACCCAGCAGATATTGTGTGTTGCACTGTGTTTCTTTGCAAATGGAAGTTTTTTGTACAATATCGGGGATGCAGAGCACTTGAGTGAGGCAACTGTATGCAGGGAGGTCAGAGGAGTGTGCCTCGCCCTGAAACGGCTTTTACCCATCTCTGTCGTTTTCCCTGGACATAAACCTGTCAGAGCCATCAAGAAGGAGTTCCACAGGATTGCAGGTGAGAGATCTGTTAAATTAATTAAAAATATATGCTGTTTAATGACATTGTGCTGCAATCCCAGACTTGAACATCCATCCATCCATTATCTATATACCGCTTAATCCTCATTAGGGTCGCGGGGGGGGCTAGAGCCTATCACAGCCGACTTAGGGCGAAGGCAGGGGACACCCTGGACAGGTCGCCAGTCTATCACAGGGCTACACTTAGAGACAGACAACCAAGCACACTCACATTCACACCTACAGACAATTTAGAATCACCAATTAACCTCTACATGTTTTTGGACCTTGTGGGGGGAAGCCGGAGAACCCAGAGAGAACCCACGCTGCAGGGGGAGAACATGCAAACTCCACGCAGAAAGATTCCCGGTGCCCCCACCGGGACGCGAACCGGCGACCTTCTTGCTGCGAGGCAACAGTGGTACTAACTGCGCCACCCTGCAGCCCCAGACTTGAACAGTGGTTTTATATTTCATCTTAAGCTGCTGACAAGTTTGCTTCTCCCCCACAGGATTGCACCTAAATGAAATAAATTAACAGGCTACCATTCTAGCTGGTTTCCTGTAATATTATTGTGATGGCAAAGGACATTTAAACTTATGCACTCACCCAAGCAGCAATGTTCTCCACGCTGTCTCACTCTGTTTGCAACTGCAGCGGTGTTACACTTCTTTTTAAAAACGTGTTCAAATTCAACGTATGAGCACATTAAGATTTTCAATTCTAGTGGGGTGTAAAATGCAGCCTTCCGCTTCTCCATTGTCATGGTGACTTGTCGAATCGGGGCTCCATTGATGTCGTCTTTTTATAGTTGTAGTACACACTCTTTCCAGGTGAACCTACTCCGAGTTGATTGAACTAACTCAAATCCGGTGTTCTGGAACCAGAAACTCAGAGTTTCCTATCTCAGAGTAGATCAACTCAGAGTTAAGGATTAGACTCAGAGTTTGTTGAACCTGCTTTGTGAAACGGACCCCTGGTCATCCAGTACTTCAAGAGGGTCTTCAGATCGTCCCAGGTGTGGTTCCTTCAAATACCTAGGGATACAAAAAAAAGAAACATTCGTGAGTGGAGAAAACAAAAAAAGGAGGATTTTATTATAAGCTTAGAGGGATGTACACAATACATTACCTCTGCACTCTGCACAGTGGCACTGGCAGTGGAGTTGGTTGTTTGATTTTGAGCCGCCACATGATTATCCAAAAGGGCCCAGAGGTTGAAGTCCTGTTGGTTAGATGGCCCGGCTCTTGGTGAAGGCACCATAGGAGTTCATACTTCTGGAGTTTCATTTGCTTTTACATTGGCACAAATGCCACTTCTTTAAATCTGGGGTCAAGCAATGTGGCAACCGATAACACCACAACCTTTTCCAGCTGACTGAACTTTTCCATCAGATTATTTTGTAAAGTGGTTGTGAGTTTGGCACCAATGCCATTGGACATTTGACCACACTGTCCTGCAATAAAATGCTTGACCACCTTAATGAGGGGAATAGCCTTGGACCCTCCTACCCTTTTCTCCTTAGACAGCTCTATTGTGGCTTGGTAGAATGGCCGTAAGACTGCAGGGCTCTGTCGAGTTGCCTCATAGTCCTCTGCACTTAGAGGCCTTATGTCAGTGGCAAGGCAGGCCAAAGCTGCCCCAAGAGGCTCCCTGAGCTCATAGCATGCAGCATGGTGAAAGAGCTGTTCCATCTTTTGTCAACCTCCTGCACCAGCTTCAGTACAGCCACCCCCATACTTGTCTGGACTACACTAAGCTTTTCTTTGGCAATCGTGCTTGACTTGAAGTAACCCACAATTTTGCAGGCCTGGGTTCGGATTGCCTCCAATTCTGGACTTTGTGCTGAAGATTTCTTCTCAACTAGATTCAGAACATGAGCGAAACAATAAATGTGTCTTATGCCTTGCTGGTTAACACTTGCAACAATGTTGTGAGCCCCATCTGTGATCATTCCAGTGATCCTGTTGGTAATGCCCCACTCGGCTATTATGCCTCTAGTTACTAGATGCTGTGTGTGACACAGAACTTTGTAGCACCTAAAAGGACAGTGTTAAGTTCCAATTTGTCAGACGAATAATGTCCTGTAACTGCAAAATGTGCATCCATATTAATGGATGTCTGCAGTGAGACAAATTGCTATGGCAAGGGACCTTGCCCGAACCATTTCATTTTAACACAAAGAAAAGGAATGTGGACTTTTCCACTTATATGAGGACAGTAATTTAACTATGGTAGACATGCAGATGATTTCAAGTGTTATGCCTATCCACTGAAGCTTCATTCAAGTCACATTAATATCAGCATTTTAGAAAACAGAACTGTAATGCTGACAAAATTGCCAGTGCAATTAGACCAAGTACAGCTTTATGTCCAGCAGAAAAAATATAGGTGTGGTCTAGTTCCTTTTTATTAGATAATTATTTTGTCACAGAAAATACACATACACACAAGCAGTGAGAAGATCACATGCAGTGTTATGCTTATCCACTCAAGCTTCATGCAAGTTAGATAACTTCAGCATTTCAGCAAATATATACAAGTGAAATGTATTATTATTATTATAAAAACAGAACTGTAATTGTCTTTTAACAAAATTCTCAGTCAGTGCAAATAAGCTCAGTGCAGTTAACCATCTTATGCATCATCACTTTTCACATTGCCATCAGATGTCAAAACTGGCATGTTAGACAGCCAGGTTAGTGAGATGGCTGTGACTGAATACTGTCTGTGAGTGCTTTGTAGTTTGGCTCATAGGTACTGACAGCTAGTCTGGGACAGTCTGTGAAGGGTTTGTCAGTAAGGTGGCTCCTGTACTTTGATTTAATTATTTTCATCTGTGAAAATGCCACTTCACAGAGGTAAGTGGATCCAAAGTACGCACTCACTCTTAGTGCACATGAGGTGAGGAGGGGAAACTTCTTCCTGCTGATAATTCCCCAAAAGCTACTGTCCCCAGATCTTACTTTCAGCTTAATGTCATTTTGCAAATCAACGATTTCTATGTCAACCCCACTAGGCAGAGCAAATACCTGCTGAAATTTTGGCTGCTACCTGTTCCACATCAATGGTCAGGAATGGGTTTAAGACGAATGCAGCAACATCTTCCATGGCATCTAACTCACCAAAACGCCAACTAAACTCTGCTGCCACGTTGTCCAGGTGAACACAGCACTGCTCAGTGTGAAAAGCATCCAATGGCCTGTGACATTTTCTCCAGGTTGGGAAAGTGTGTCAGCCTCCCATTTTTCAGCTGTGTGTTCCACACACTGAGCTTGGCCTTGAACGCATTCACTGCGCTTATCATGTGGGGCAGGTGCCGGTCTTTTCCCTGGAGCTCATTGTTGAGTGCATTCAGTTTTGCTGTCAAGTCTGTCAGAAACCCCAGGTCCAGCAGCCACTGATCATCTGACAGCTCCTCATGCTCCTCGTTCCCTGTCTTCAGAAAAGTCTTAATCTTGGGCAGCAAATCAGCAAATCGCTGCAGCACTTTGCCGCAACTCAACTACCGGACAACAGCGTGAAGGAGTTGGTCTCCGTACGCGGCATCAAGCTCAACCAAGAACGCCCTGAATAAGCGGTGCTGGAGCGCTTTTGCTCTAATCGAGTTGATCAGTTTGACCACCAGAGTCATAACATTAGAAAAGTCCATGACCTTTCCCACCAAGGCCTGCTGGTGAATGATACAGTGGTAATTCACAAAATCAGGAAAATCATGTCGTTTCAGCACAGCGCAATAAATCCACTGCGCACACCGCGCATCGCCGGGGCTCCATCAGTGTCCGAGTGCTTGTGAATGCACCATGAAGATGTAATGCTCATAGTCGACCTCGCTCATGTGGATGACAGTCGGACTTCAGCGCAGCCAGCAAAACGTGAAAGCAAGATAGCAGTTAGACTGGGTTAGACCACACGGTCGTATAACTGTAAACTATTTAGTAAACGCTAATAGTGTCTAAGTTCACATGAAGTGTTCGCTTGCGAGACGAGCTACAGTATCCAGTGATAACCTGTGGTTCTGAAAAGAGACTGAAAGTCAAAAGAAATCACACATTTACTCAGACTTTACATGACATTAAAGTGTTACTAAACCTCCAGTCACATCAGGTTTTCATGCACCGTTTGAAAACTACATTCTGTTTGTTTATTGCTGGATTTTATAAATTTAGTGTCAATGTCATAACACCAGCATTGATGTGTTTCATCATAGTACAGTCATATAGTTTAGTTTATGGCTCAAACAACATGTTTAAGTGTTAAGCACCTCTTTAAGCTTTAAATTGTACACATAAGATTGTATCATAGTAATAAAACTGTCAACAGAAAAACATAGTTAAGTCAGTGTGAATCCTCTAGGAGACAATAAAGAATGAAGAGGAAGAGTACCATCACCAGCCTTTTTCAGCCTAAAAAAAGAGAGCATGGGGGTGCATCACAGAGAAGAGATGGAGGAGGAAGAGCAGAAAGAGCATTCCAGAGAGGAGATGGAGGAGGAAAAGCATCACAGAGAGGAGATGGAGAAGGGAGAGCATGATAGAGAGGAGATGGAGGAGGAAGAGCAGGAAGAACATCACAGAGAGGAGATGGAGGAGGGAGAGGAAGGAGAAAGACATGAAAGCCTGCAGAGCTCAGACAGGGAAAGGGAAATGAGAGGTTCGATGTTGTCAGAGGATATCCCTTGTCCAGCTGGTCTCCATGGTATGAATATTGCTTTCGTAATATACGTCTGAGTAAGAAGTACACCTTTCATAATAATTACCTTTTTGTCCCATATGAAGAACATCAAACCACAAACCTAAAACACTAAATAAAATGGACTGTTATCTTGACTCAGACTCTGTTCAAGATGCATTGATAATCTAATCATTGTGACAGGTCTAACATAACCATAGATCACACAAATACATATTTCCCAAAACAGCACATAAGAGACATGTCTAGTCTCAATCTGATTTGTTGCTAAATTTAAGAAACATTTTTTAACATATTGTGTCCCCTGTCTTCACCCACTCCTGCGCCGCAACCCTAAGAAGGATTAAGTTAAATATATACTGTATGTACACACACACACACACACACACCAAATCTATATGCCACCCCTTTGCCACCTGATGGCATCTGATGCACTCTGAACCCTTGTAGTCACCATATTTGTTACGGACTGGTTCAGAGACTCATGCGCGAGGCAACACGACACGGCAGACAGGCAGTTTTGAAACAATGATTTATTGTACACACAGGAAATAAATACAAAACTCAAAAAGGTTTTCAGGCAGGGCAAACTACATCTATTCGTGGTAGGGCTGATCCAAAGAACTAAAGATGCGGACCCGAGTTCGGTAACACCGAGTCAGGAACCGGGAACCCAAAACGTAGACTAAACAGCAGAGCAACTAAAGGAGGACACCATAAGGTGCTAAGGAAGGAACTCAATAATAAATACAAACAGAAAAGGCTAGCAGACCAAAAGCTATCTATTAAGCTAGCGCTATGCACAGACAGGCGGATTTAATGCAGAGCTAGGAAATACTTGACGTACAGACAGGCAGACTAAAGATGTCTCAAGAGCTAGCGCTACCTATGATGAGCTGAGTACTGATGCTAAATAAGGATGCTAAGTTTATGAGGCTAGCAAAACCACACCGGGAGAACCAGACCTGACAGGAGCCGACCGAGTAGAGAGGGGAAGCAGGGAGGAGGGTAGGTGGTGCAGAGGGAATTGCGTTGCCGCGGCTGCGGTGGAGAGGCAGGCGGAAACCGGGAGCGGATGCCAGGGAATCCAGGGAGGGAAAGGTGAGCGGAGCTGGTGCTGGTGAACTGACGGAGCCGTAGTGGTAGAGTGGCGTCGGGACTGAC
>NW_007578468.1:83115-120754 GCF_000690725.1 Stegastes partitus
CCAGGTGGTGATCAGTTGACAGCTCTGCTCCTCTCTTCACCCGAGTGTCCAAAGCATACGGCCGCAGATCTGATGATAGGACTACAAAGTCAATCAACGACCTTTGGCCTAAGGTATTCTGGTACCAAGTACACTTATGAGCAACCTTATGTTCGAACATGGTGTTTGTTATGGCCAATCCGTGGCTAGCACAGAAGTCCAAAAACAAAACACCGCTCGGGTTCAGATCGGGTAGGCCGTTCCTCCCAATCACAGGTTTCACCGTCATTGCCCACGTGAGTCCCCCAGGAGATCGATGGAGTCCCCAGGCGGCACCCCTTCCAGGACACCACCCAGTGACTCCAAGAAGGCCGAATACTCTGAACTGCTGTTCGGTGCAAAAGCACAAACAACAGTCAGAGTTTTCCCCTCTGCAACACGCAGTCGCAGAGAGGCGACCCTCTCGCTCTCCGGGGAGAACTCCAACAGGGCAGCGCTCAGCCGGGGGCTTGTGAGTATCCCCACACCCGCCCGGCGCCTCTCACCGTGAGCAACTCCGGAAAAGGAGAGTGTCCAACCCCTCTCCAGGAGTATGGTTCCAGAGCCCTTGCTGTGGGTGGAGGTGAGCCCGACTATATCTAGCGGGTAGCGCTCCACCTCCCGCACCAGCTCGGGCTCCTTCCCCGCCAGTGAGGTGACATTCCATGTCCCCAGAGCTAGTCTACGCCACCAGGGGGCGGTACGCCAGGACGCCCGCTCCTGGCTCCAGGGGGGTGCCCCGGTTTCCCTTTTCCGGGCGAGGTGGCGGCAGTCCTTTTTATGTTCTTCATTGGGGTCTTCTGAATCGCTCTTTGTCTGGTCCCTCCCCCAGAACCAATTTGCCTTGGGAGACCCTACCAGGGGCTAATGCCTCAGACAACATAGCTCCCAGGATTACAGGGACACTCAAACCCCTCCACCACGGTAAGGTGGCGATTCATCGGGGGGCAGGTGGAGAATCCGGTTCCTAATGGCAGGAGTCGCCGGCTGACGGAGTGGCTTGAAGATGATGGCAGATGATCCGAGCTGTAGACGGAAAAGATAGGATTAGATTCTGGCCGACAAGGAAAGAGCTGACGATAAACAATCTTGGTCAGGAACTGACTGAGGACTGTTTACGGTCCGGCGACGAGTAGTGGTCTGATCGCGACTTAAATGCTGGTCTCACGATGAGACACAGCTGCGGCAAACACACACCAGCATAATCAGCGGATTGAAGTCACCTGCCCGCTCTCTTCATGCACTTCACCAGCTCACGCCCACCTAGTTAGAGGAGAGGGAGAGAGAGAAAAGAGGAAAGAAGGGAGAGAGAGAAAGGACTGCCGCTACCTGGCCCTAGCGGCAGCGGGCGTGACAATATTGCACATTTTGCACATATTGACCTCTGACCTTGAGTAGCTGCTGAGTGTACCGTTTTATGTTTTCTGTCTCCTGCACAAGATCCAAGATGGTGAGGATATCACTATCAAGAATGACTGAATATGGCAACTTTGAAGCTAATGATATAGTCATGAGGAAAGTCTGGCCTCCGACTGTCAGGTATACATCAGCTGTCGGATACAAACACTCATCTCCATGAATACAGCTAATGCATGACTTATCCTCCCCCCATCTCTCTTTCGGTTTAGGCTGGACAAAACTACAGACTTGAAAACCCCCTGGGTCTAATAATGCTGTGCAACACGTCAATGGTCACATTGACCAGAATGGGTACAGTATGGGCTGCTTCCTGCACTGTATGATGTCTAGCTGGTCTGGGGACTGTACACAAGAAAGATGGTTTTGTCTGATTTGAAAGTGAACATGAATACTGGGTGTGGCCTAACCCATTACACACAACCTTACATTTTGTTTGTGAGATTTAAATGTAGAATTATGAGCAGTGTTAGTTTTGTTTGCTTTGAAGGATGTAAACTTCCTACCGTTTGAAAACACTCTACTTTGAGTCTGACCAGAGCCCCGCTCACCCCCAGTGGACTTACTTCATTGAGCAAAGTTGCTGTCTTGGCCAAAGGTGCTGTGTCTTGTCCCTCTTCTTGCTGCCATGAAGACTTCCGCCAACTGAGCTGCTTGGAGCCACACCTCCAGTTCTGATGACACCAGCCTCAGGAACTGTTCCAGAATCATTATTACTGATACTTCTTTCACTGTTTACCTCTCTGGTGTCACCCATTTGGCAAACATTTCTTTCAGACACACATACAGCTCTCGTGGGGTCTCATCAGGTAGAATGTCCAGGGCCCGAAATCTTCTGCGATAGGTTTCTGCTATGATCTCAAATTTTTGAAATATTGCTGCTCTCACCTTTTCATAGTCTTCAGAGACTGCAATATGCATTAATACATATGCACTGGGTGCTTTAGCTGTGAGCAGGGGGATGAGACAAATAGCCCATTCATCCCTTGGCCACCGACAAACTTAAACCATTCTTTCAAAAGTGGTTAAAAAGTGCTCAATATCCTCATCTGAAGAGGGGCAGCAGCTTTGGCTCTCTGGAGAACACTGGTTCCCCTTTGCAGTCTGGCCAAATTGTCTGCTTGACTTGTCCCTTCCCCTGGGTAGTCGGCATCACTTTGATGGTACTCTTCATGCTCATCTTGCTCTCCCCTGTTGTCTTCCTTCATTTCATTAAACTGCAGCTGTATCTGCTGAAACTGATGCTGCATGCTCTTTGTTTGCTGTTCTTGCCTTTATCTGCTGGTCTCTGGCTGTTTGTGGCTGAATGAGTGATTTAACCAGATCTGTGAGCTCATTCAGTCTTTCGCCTTGGTAGCCGGCCACCATGGCCCCCTGGTCAGCTGAGGCTCTTCCTCCATCATCTGGCTCCTCATGTTGATCCTGCTTTTCCTCTCTGTTTCTTGTCATTCTCAATTCCTCCTTTTATTGCAGGCCCCAGCTTCTTTACACCACGTGTTATGATGACCGTTTTGCGGTTGGATAAAGCAGGAGGCTTGAGGCGAGAAAAAGTGCAGACCAACCGACATCCATATTACAAAAAAACAAAACAAAAACAGCAAACCAAAAAAACCTAAGCAAGGTGGTTAACTTGTGGCATGTGTTGTGGCACTCCTTCCCTCTGCCCTCGCTCTCACTCAACTGCCAGCCTTTTATAGGCAGCCCCTAATCAGCCCCTCAGGCCTACCAACATAAGGGTTAACCTAAAATAATCAAACACAAGAAATACAATACCCAGGTGCGGACACAGACACAGACACAGGCAGACAGGCAAGTGAACTTATCAAAAGAATGCATTAAGTGACAGAACAAAACAGAAATCAACATGAAGTGCAGAAACTAAAATGAGGTGGGAAACACTGCACAGGGGAAACCAAACTTGATTCACAGGTCAAAAAAAAGGTCAAAATTGGGTCCGCAGTGTAGAGGAACTGGATAAAGATGCTGTATGTGAAGGCAAGGGGAAGCGAAGGTTCTACATGCATTTAATAGAATGCTCCGATGTGCCATTCAACCTAAGTCTTATGTCAGTTTTTGATTACGATGCCTTCAAACTCTTTGGGAAAGCCCAGATGATGATGTCATGGTTTTGGAAGCTTTTGATAGGGTAATTGACAACATCTGAGTTAATTGGAGGCATACCTATGGATGTCTTTTAACGCACACCTAAAACATTATGCTTCCTTTTGTGACAACATAGAAAAAACTAAAGAAATCAACCAAGATATCAGGAAGCGAATTGTGGACCTCACAATTATATACAAGGAGAAACACCATGGGAATGTCCAGCCATCATACCGCCCAGGAAGGAGACAGGCTCTGTGTCCTAGAGATGAACGTGCTTTGGTGAGAAATGTGTGTATCAACCCCAGAACAAAAGCAAAAGACCTTGTGAAGATGCTGCTGAGGCTGTCAAGAGAGTGTCATTATCCACAGTGAAACGAGTCCTGTGTCGACATGGGCTAAATGGTGACTCAGAAAGGAAGAAGCCATTACTCCAAAAGCAACATTAAAAACAGCCAGATTGCAGTTGGCAAATGCACATAGGGACAAAGACTTTCATTTTTGGAGACATGCCCTGTATTCTGATGAAACTAAATGGGACTGCATGTTTTGGAGTTGCCATCACAAAGCCCTCATCTCAATCCTGTAGAAAATTTGTGGGCAGAGCTGGAAAGGCATGTGAAGCACAGCAGGCAACAAACCTGACTCAGTTACACCAGTTCTATCATGAGGAATGGGCCAACATTTCAGCAAACTATTGTGAAAAGCTTGTGAAAGGATACCCAAAACATTTGACGCAAGTTGACGCAATGCTACCAAATACTAAGGAAATGTATGTAAACCTCTGACTGAAGAAAATAATAAAAATCCTCTCTCTCATTATTCTGGTGTTTAGCAAATAGGAATAATTTTGGTAATCCTCACTGACCTAAATCAGGACAAGTTTTGTCACATTTAATAATAAAAAATGGTTATATGTCTTTTTATACAATGTATGAAAATTTCTGGTTTCAACTGTTGGTGAAGTACATATTTGGCTAACAAATTATATTACATTTATAGCGGCAGGAGGGAGCGGCGAGATTACATTTGCTCTGCACCCGCGATATGTTCTAAATTTACCGTTATATTTCAACAATTCATACCCCATCCATCCATTATCTGTACACCGCTTAATCCTCACTAGGGTCACGGGGGGGCTGGAGCCTATCCCAGCCGACATAGGGCGAAGGCAGGGGACACCCTGGACAGGTCAATTCATACTCATTCAATACAAACTAAAGTACAGATTGGTGTGCAAAAAAAAATATATATATATATATTTTTTATTTATTTATTTTTTTTTAAGTTTTGAGACCCTTTAGCCTACTCACACCTGTTCACTTTCTGTTTTGACTGGAAGACCAGTTTTGAGACATTTTTAAGCTTAGATATAAAATCTTCCAGTTTGGCAGTAATTTAAAACAAAAAATAAAAATAAAAGGACGCTGCAGTGCACTTGACATTCTGATATCACTAATTTATTGGCGTCTAGAGCCTCTGTGTAAAAAAAATAGAAGCATCAAGCACCTGCTTGGCTCACATCCGCTCCCTTCAGTGTGGCATGGAGCTGTCTGCCTCACCTTTTCCCTTTTCACTGTGGTTTTATGTCCGTATAGCAAGACTGAATATGTCACACACATTTATTAAAGATGTCTGTGAAGATTCTCAATCATCTAGGTCATCAGGTCATGGTTATTCTCTGAGTTTAATCGTATCAACTGGACTTGCTTGAGTTTCTTGAAGACGCTTCACCTCTCATCCAAGAGGCTTCATCAGTTCTGACTGACTAGTTAGGAGTTACAGATAATTTTATCCTTAAGGAGCCATTAACACTTGCGTTAGTTGTCAGTTGCTCTTACCAGTGCCAAAGTACCGCCTTCAAACCTCACCATCCAGGAAAGAAAGGCACTGGCAGCACTTCAGAGAGACCAGAACATCACCATCTTGCCGGCAAATAAAGAAAGATGCACAGTGGTACTGAATACAGCAGACTACCATGCCAAGATGACCAACCTTCTGAGTGACACAACCACATATCGAAGGTACACTATATTATCGCTTGTACCCAGGGGAAGCCATTCCTTGCATTTATGGACTCCCTAAGATACACAAACAAGGAGCTCTGCTTAGACCCATCATCAGCAGCATTAACTCTGTCACCTACAAGATTGCAGAACACTTAGCCTCTATTTTAGCTTGGCTGGTTGGAAGAACTCCTCATCACATAAGAAACTCCAGGGGCTTCATTTATCGTCAGTGCGTACGCACAGATATGTGCATACGAACATTCCTACGCAAAATATGGAATTTATCAACTTGTACTTATACTTAGGAATGTGTGTAAATATACACACACCTCTGACCATACATACACACATAATCTAGCAGTAGAACAGTGAAACTGCAAATAGAAAGTATTGTGGGATTTTGACCACCGGCACATTCCAGTGTGAGGTTGGAGGCATATGCGGCATTTCCAGCCATCAGTGAGCAAGATCAAGCCGGCTCTGTTGGATGCCATAACTCCCCTGGCCCCAGCCTACATCCAGTTTCCTTAGAGCCATCACTGATGAGCCCAAATCAAACGGGGACTTAACACCATCGCTGGATTTCCAAACATTAATGGAGCCACAGACTGCACCCACATCACAATCAAAGCAGCATCACTAAACGAGCTTAATTTTGTAGATAGAAAAGGGTTTCATTCAATCAACGTACTAATAATTTGCGATGCGCATTTGTGGCTATCCAACGTTGTTGCCCGGCGGCTTGGAGGAACGCATGACTCACTCATTGAGCAGAACAGTTCTGTGGGTGCGTCTCCAAGCAGGAACTGCTGAAGACAGCTGGCTTATTGGTGAGTGTCACAGAGTGTGGAAATGTTTTAGCTGGACTTTGTTTGGTTATTAAAACATGTCATCTGTAGTGATCAGGGTTTTCCACTGGGTGAACGTTTGTTGTTAATTCGTCCTCCAGTTGCAGCCATTTCTCTTTTATGGACTGTGATGCGTTTTTTGGCACTGAGCTTAACGTCAAACCACTTTTTAAAATTTTTGCCGGCGACAGGTGAGGAAAAAATAAATCTTCGCTTGCTTTATAAAGAGGTGTGTTGTTGCCATATATGGTAATTTGGAGGCATTCCTGAAGGCAACGTGCAGGAGCACGGAGGTTAAGAACAAGTGGGATTTATCAATACTGATGTACGTATGACCCTCGTACGCACGTTTGATAAATACAGATTTTTTTGTACTTACGCACACTCTAAATTTCATTTGTACGACAGAATTTAGAACCTTTTCTAAGCACTGATGATAAATGAGGCCCCAGGACTTTGTCAGCAAGGTAAAAGATGCAAAACTAGACTCAGATGAAACTTTGGTAACACACAATGTCACCTCACTTTTTACTTGCACACCCACCACAGAAGCTGTTAAAACAGTGAGGAAACATCTCCTACAGGACAACCCACTGACCGACAGGACCAATCTCACTCCAGACCACATCTGCGCTCTGCTGGCCCCTGTTTCCAGTTCCAGGGAGGTTTCTACAGACAGAAACATCGCTGTGCCATGGGCTCAATGGTGTCGCTTATAGTAGCCAACCTGTACATGGAAGAAGTAGAAAGCAAAGCAATGACCTCTTTCGCAGGAACTGCTCCAAGTCACTGGTACAGATACGTAGATGTCACTTGGGTTAAAATCAGAACACTCGAAGTACAAGCCTTCACAGAGCACATCAACGCGATGGACAAAAACATTAAGTTTACCCAGAAAGACGTCAGAGGAGGGAGTCTGGCCTTCTTGGACTGTGCTGTGCACATAGAAGAAGACAGAAGCCTGGACATAAAGATCTATAGGAAACCCACTCACACAGACCAATATTTGCTGTTCCACACTGTAGGGTAGAAAATAAGATGTACCTATTTTCATACCAAAGCAAATGATTGCATGAATTAAAATTATTAAAACCAACCTTTAAATCAATCGTCTACCGATATAATTTCAGAGTCAGCACAATAATTCTAATAAACTCTTTACTCTTTGTCATGGCCCTGCAGCCTCAGCCCCTGCCCGGCGCTCTCGCTCTCTCTCTCTCTCTCTGACGCTCTCGCTCTCTCTCTCTCTCTGGCGCTCTCGCTCTCTCTCTCTCTCTGGCGCTCTCGCTCTCTCTGGTGCTCTCTCTCTCTCTGCCGTCCCAGCACGCAGGCAGGTGTGCCTCGTGGCCAATCTGGTGATTGTTGCGTGGGGATTGGTCCGCTCCAGCTGCAACCTCCGGTCTGCTGGTATTTCAGATCCAGCCAGACAATGCTCCAGCGCCACGCCGTCAAATCATTCACCGGTTCTGCCATCGCGATAGACCTCCGTCAGTCTGGACGCCACTCCTGCACCGCCGGCTCCGTCTGCCCACCAGCACCAGCTCCATCCACCTCTCCCTACCTGGCGTCCGCTCCCAGTCTGTATGTCTCGTTAGTTTTTGTAACCTCCATTCAGTCAACCTGTCAGTACTTTCTGTTTTGCTTACCCCGCCTGCCTGTGCATAGCGCTAGAATAGTTTAGTTTGCTAGTTTTGGTTCTCTAGCTAGTCTCCTTGTTTAACACCCTTTGGTGTCCTCTTTTAGTTATTCTCTTTAGTCTAGTTTTGTTTTTTCCGTGCCTTTGGTTTTTGTTTTGTTCTGTCACTATAACATAGTTGCTTTTCCAGCAACCTCTTTTAGTTCTGTACCAGCTTCTGTATGTACAAATAAATTATTTATTGTTTAAACTGCCTGTCTGCCGTGTCATGTTGCCTCGCGCTTGAGCCTTCGCACCTCCTCGTAACACTCTTGGTGATCAGTCAAGAGTGTTTTGTAAAGTTAAGGGAATTAACTTAGAGCTTAGGTAACTTAAAGATCTCATACGTAAAGTGACTGAATGTAAGATATAGAAAACACCGGAAACAACTGTGTACGCACAAAAACATTTATTACTAACTAAACAAACAAATAACAACAACAAACATAAAATATAAAATACAAACAATGATGAAAATGCTGGTTGAGAGTATTAGTGTGGAAAACCGAATGTGGAACAGAGTGATGGCTTGGAGACTTAAAAGTCTTTTCACCCGAAGCAGCAGATAAATGTTAAATTAATCATGAAACACCCGTTTAGAGATGAAAGCTCAATACTTCCCGCGTCCCTGGATTGGGATGCGGGTTCAGTGACGTCTGGTGCCTGATGGAGAGACGAGGCCTTCAGCTCCAGAGCGGGAAGATCAGGGTGTGGCAGTCAAAGTTGAGAACATGGAAGACCAACTGAGCAGCTCTACTGCAGTTAGAGAATGCCACTGCTTTTCGGGGGTGAAGAGGCTTTTTAATAGTAAAATACCCAACCAATCACAGAGGGCCCCCCTCCCGGTGGGGCTGTTAGATAAGACACCTCTGTATCACAAAAAGGGGGTCGTGAAATGGTCATGAGATGATCAGGGGTTCTGTTCTGCTCTGAAAGTAACAATGTTACTATCGAACTATATGTACTTGCAGTTAGACAAAGGTAAACTTGTTGGAAATGAACATGTGTCACGTCCAGTTCGTCACGGGGTGTCTTACATGAGCTTGTTATCTATTATGGGTACAGAAATAATACAAGGCTTAGGATATAGGATTATACAACAAGCTGATAAAGTAAAGAGGGGTTAATACCATGATACATCTGGTTCTGTCTTTTATGGCATGTGACTTGGGTGCTAGAAAGTTCAAATTAAGTTTATTAAATCCTTTTGGGCATCTGTGTCTGTCCATATCCTACAACACCCACCACTCACTGGAACACAAGCTGGAAGTTATCGGAACCCTACAACACCGGGCCCAGAATGTACCTACCAGGACAGCAGGAGAGGAGGAAGAACAGAAGCACATCAAAACAGCACTTAAAACCTGTGGCAAGCCAAGCTAGTCTTTCATTAAATCCTCTACAAAACCCAGAGGAGACAGAGAAGAAAAGACCAAGAAACAAAACTACATAGTCATCCCTTTTGTTACAGGAGTTTCTGAGAAGCTCAGGAGGATTTTTAATAAACACAACATTTCAGTACACTTCAAGCCCACGAACAACCTGAGACAGAAGCTGGTCCACCCTAAGAACAAGACACAAACAGAGCAGTGTGGTGTACGCAGTCCAGTGCAGTGAGGAATGCCCCGACCTATACAATGGGGAGAGAAAACAACCGCTCCACAACACAGAAGAGCCAGCTCCTCAGAACAGGACTCAGCAGTCCACCTGCATCATAAGAACAAAGGACACAGTTTTGAAGACAAAAATGTACAGATTTTGGCCAGGGACAACAGATGGTTTGAGAGAGGAGTGAAAGAAGCTATGTCAAACTGGAAAGACCATCACTCAACAGAAGTGGAGGACTGAGGCCTTACCTCTCACCTGTTTATAATTCAGTCCTAAGAACTCTCCCCAGGAAAATTAAACCACATTCACAGCAAGCCACAAAAGAATTAACGAACCCCACTGAGGAGGGGGAGGGACAAATGACTCGCATAACAAGGTGGAAGAGCAACAAACCCCCAAATGCAACCGAAAGTCAAGTGTTCATAGCTCCTTCAGGATATAAGTATCTGGAACTCCCAACTAGTCAGTCAGAACTGATGAAGCCTCTTGGATGAGAGGTGAAACTTCTTCAGGAAACTCAAGCAAGTCCAGTTGCTCCGATTAAACTATGAGAATTTTTAAAGATATTAGCCAGACTGTGCAAAGTCAGGGTGTATAATAAACATGTCTGCAAACATTATATCGCCGACATACGGAGAACAGCAACAGATACGCGCCAGTTGCATGCATGAAGCCAGTGTTTGAGGGATGTGAGGCCCGTCATTGCTGAACCTCGTGTTTCTTCAATGTATTTGAACAGGAAATGTGCAAATTTAGCGATTTTGACTATAAAAATGATCAGAATGATTGGAATCATACAGAAAACAAGTTTATATTTCAGCCCATTGGAGACTACGCCGGCAGTTACCTGAGAGAGAAGAAAGCGCAAATGGTGTCAACAAAAACAAAAAAAGGGAAGAGAACTGGGATCCATGCTAGGCTAAAGGCTAACCCCTCCAGACTTACTCTCCAATGTCCACTTCTTCAACAACAAGCTGGATGAGCTACGCTTGCTGAGAGAAACCCGCAGAGAGTGGAAAGCCTACTGTGTGTCTGTTTTTACAGAAACATGGCTCCATGACAACATTCCAGACTCGGCAATACACCTGGAGGGAACAACATTGTTCCAGGCGGACAGACAGGCAGCGAGCTCTGGTAAAAGTCAAGGCTGGGGGACGTGCATCTATGTTAACAAACACTGGTGTGTAAATGCCACGTTAGCCTCTAAACACTGCTCTCAGTTGGCAGAGTTTCTTACTGTAAAATGCCGGCCATTCTACCTGCGGAGGGAATTCACCAACGTGATTGTAGCCATTGTTTACATAGCTCCAACTGCTAACCCTGGTGAGGCACTGGGAGGGCTACACAACACCATCAGTGAACATTTAACTAAACATCCAGACAGCTTTATAGTGGTTGCAGGGGATTTTAACAACACTCGTTTAAAGTCTGTGCTCCCCAAGTTCAAGCAATTTGTGGACTTTAAAACCAGAGGAGAGAACATACTAGACTTTGTGTATTCAAACTTCCCTGATGCATACAAAGCAACCCCTGCCCCCACCTCGGCCACTCTGATCATCTTTCTGTGATGCTGGTGCCCGCTTACAAACCCCTACTGAAGCACAGCAGGCCAGTCAAAGAACAAGCCAGGATCTGGCCAAAGGGTGCATCCTCAGCACTTCAAGGCTGTTTATTGGACACTGACTGGGAGGTTTTTAAAACAGCAGCCTCCCAGGGTGATCAGACTGAAGTTGAGGAGTATGCTGAGGCAGTAACCAGCTACATTGCACAGTGTATAGAGGATGTCACTGTCATTAAGATCTTTACAGCACGTGGAAACTAAAAACTCTGGATGATTGCAGAGATGTGCTTGCTGCTGACGGCCCATGATGCAGCCTTCAGGGTGGGAGACAGGACTGCTCTTCACTCAGCCAGATCTGAGCTCTCAAAAGGGATCAAGGCTGCGAAACACAGCTATGCAGAGAAAATCAAGGAACACCTCTGTGACACAGGAAACACCAGACGGATGTGGCAGGGAGTCCAGGCACTGACGAACTGCAAGACTAGGCAGGGGGTCGACAACAATGATGTTTCTCTTCCAGACAGGCTCAACAACTTCTTTGCATGCTTTGAAGCATCGAACCCGACAATCAGAGAGAGGGCTGGTCCTTCTCCTTCATCTGTCAGGCCAGCTTTCATTATCAGCGCAGCAGACACATGGAGGACCATAGCCAGGGTCAACCCATGAAAGCGACAGGACCAGACAACTTCCCGGCACATGTTTTCAGAGTCTGCGCTGACAAGCTGGCAGATGTACTGACTGACATTTTCAACATCTCCCTCAGTCAGGCCATTGTCCCAAGATGCTTCAAAACATCCACCATAGTTCCAGTGGCAAAGAAATAAGTTGTAGACTGTCTGAATGACCATCACTCCGTTACACTAACACCGATTGTGATGAAGCATTTTGAACGGCTCGTCAAACCACACACAACAGCCAGCCTCCCTGCATTGCTTGACCCCCTTCAGTTTGCTTACCATTCCAACCACTCCACAGAGGATGCACCACCTTGCACTCAGTCATCACCCACATGGAAAACAAAGACATATATGCTAGAATTCTGTACATTGATTTCAGTTCAACGTTAAATATCATCACCCCCCAGAGACTAATAACGAAACTTCTCCTACTCGGCCTGGATACCGCCACACATCTGTGGGTCGTGGACTTTCTGACCAATAGATCCCAGTCTGTCCGAGTCAGAAAGAACATCTCCAACTCCATCATGCTGAGTACTGGATCTCCTCAAGGCTGTGTACTCAGTCCACTGTTGTTTACACTGCTAACACATGACTGTGCAGCCACACATGAGGGGATCCTGACCATCAAGTTTGCTGATGATACCACACAAGAATCAATGTACAGAGATGAAGGGAAACACCTAGAGGGTTGTTGCAGTAAGAACAACCTGCAGCTCAGTGTGGACAAAACAAAGGAGATAATCATTGTTATGACCCTGTGGGTCATTTATAGTATTGTGTGTATTTGTGTTTTGCTGCTTGCCGTCCCTCCTCAGTGTGTGTGTGTGTGTGTGTGTGTGGTTTGTGAACGAGTGGATTAGAAGCAGGTGGCGACCACGGATTGGCTGCCTCGCCTGCTGCCGCGTCTGATTCCAGCCGCACAATTGGTCAGGAGGCAGGTCGTTCCGCTATTTGAGCAACGCGCCAACTGCACTCGGTCTCGTCACCTCTCCAGCCTTGCCACCACAAGGAATGCCAGCAAGCCATTCTGTCTGGGCTGCAGGGGGATGAAGCAGCAGTACTAGTTTTTTCGTAGCCATGCGCTATAGATTTTGTGACCTTTGTGAAACTTGTAAATATTGTATCTAACCAGAGAGCAGAAGTAGGCGGGAGAGGCCTTTTTCTTTTCACCCCTTTTCTCCTGTTTTTTGTTTATTAGGTAGGTAGGTAAGATTATTGTCTTTTATTTACCTTGTCTTTTTGACAGGAAAGCTAGGGTTAATTTCAAGTGTTTTTTGTTTATTGTGTTGGCACGTCTCCCTCTTTACTTACAAAATAAAAGAAACTGCTCGTTGTTGAGACTTGGCTTGTCTGATTGCTGGCCTTCTTTTGGAGTGGAAAGTCTGGTGGAGCAAAAATTCATGTTATGCCAAAGGTTCCCCTAGACCGGGAAATAACATCATCGACTTCCGAAGGTCATGTCCTGAGCATGCTCCCCTCAGCATCAGTGGCTGCACAGTGGAGAACATCTAGTACCTTAGAGCGCAGATCTCGCAGGACCTGAGCTGGAATAAGAACACCGCAGCGATCATCAAATGGTCCCAGCAGAGACTGCTTTTCCTGAGGAAGCTGAAACAAGCCTCTCTCCCTGCCAGCATCCTGAGGACTTTTTACAGAGGTTTGGTGGAGAGCGTTCTGACATACTGCATCTCAACATGGTACTCCAGCTGCAGTATGTCAGACAGAAAAGCCCTGCAGAGGATAGTTAGAGGGTCATTGGAGTTTCCCTCACCTCTGTCCAAGAACTTTTCCAGAGCCACTGCAGGAGCAGGGCACTGAACATTGTCAGGGACTCCTCACATCCTCTCCATAAACTGTTTGAATTGCTACCATCAGGCAAACGTTTCCGGAGCATTAAATGAAGCACCTCCAGAATGATCAACAGCTTCATTCCACAAGCTGTCAGAATGCTGAACTACTGATCCAGATATGCAAACACTTCTTTATTTAAATTGCTTTAAGTTACTGGATCCCGAATAAATGCTCTTTCAACTTGTCTGTACTACTGTGTATGTAGAGCAAAATGACAATAAACTTGAATTGATTTGATTTATTAGTTGTTGTTTTTTTTTTTTTAACTTTCATGCCTGTCTCTGTTAAACACACATTACACTAGTCAATGATTTTGTTGCCTTTGTTACAAATCTACATATGCACACAATAATGACACAAAAGAGACACAAGAAATCAAAGGAAACAGTAGGAAAAACACATTTTTTTAAAAATATTTTTACTAGGTATATACAAGACACTATCACAAATTTAAGTGCTAATGGTTAACAGCCCTATATGTGTGATCTCCTCAGACCATGTGGCAGTCAAAGCTTTTTGTAGGCTTACAGCCTGACAGCTAGTTATATCGTGTGATGAAGCGTTTCTCAACCATTTTGTGATTGCACAGTGTGTGATTGCTTGCCTCTGTCTTTCCTGGTGGTACTATCATGTGATTTATGTACCTTTACTCTTCCATTCGTGGTTAAACTTGCTTCTTTAAAGTGAGGTATCACCCCAAAGCCCCAGCGCTCCAGGCCTGGACACTCTAATAACCGTCCCCATAAAGTGGCAGTAAATCTAAGACAGCATAAAACACAACCTTATGAGAGGCATTCATTTGGAAATGCTCATTGCCTCGTGATCTCAACACTCATCTTTTGTTTTTTCTATTGCTTTGTTTCTGTCTGTCTTCTGCCTTATCCCTACTTCTTTGTTTTCTCTGCCTTCCTTCCCCTCTGTCTCACTTCCTCTCTGCAAGAGTTCTCACCTAAATTACTGCAGGCAGTGCTGCAGAATCTGAACTACACCTACAGGCTTGACTGGAAAGGTCAACAAGCTGCTTAAAATGAAGAATAGTACAGAAGAGAGCAGAGTAATCTACTCTTTCTATCTCCTCTTTCTTCTCTTGTTCCCCTTTCCTCCTCTGCTTGTTTTTTTATCCTCATTCAATTTTTATGGTCTGTCCAGGAGATGTGGTTTTTCTGCAGCATTCATTGTACTGTCTGTTGATTTCTTCCTTGGTTGATCAGTGTATTTGTTTTTTTATGTCTACGTGTATCTTTTCCACCTATTTATTTCTACCCATTTCTTTTTTACTTGGCACTGCTTTGTCTTTTACCTCCTTCTCTTTTTCTTTTCTACCTCTAGAAGTATTAGAGTTTGTCCTCCACGAGACAAACAGACTGTATTGACACTATGAATCCACCTCACAGTGGCCATTTTTCTTTCTGCTTTGTTTTCTTATTCCCCCACTTACATTGTTGTTTTTTCTGTCTCACTCATATGTATGTTTCCTTTCTCCTCACTGCTTTGGATTCCCCCTCCTGTGTTTCCACTCACACTCTGGCTCAGGCTAGATGTGGTTTCGAATATCAAACAGGTTATCTGCTACCATCTTCAGCCTCTGAGAGAGAATAATAGAAGCAAAAGTTACAAATAGTCCTGATTTGCTCTTTGTTTTCAAGCATTTCAGTCTTCTTCTTGTCTCCAGGTACAACACAATATTATCCATGAGCTTTGAGGTAGAGATCCACTATATGGCCAAAACTATATGGACAATACATACATATATGATAGCTAAATGTGATTTCTAAACCATAGGCATTATTCTGATGCTATAATAGGATCCATGGCTTTTCACCAGATTTTGGTCGATTTGCTACATAGACTGGTTTTGAGGATCCAGGGTCAAGATTTTACCTATTGACAGACACCCCTTGTTCTTTCATCAGCCATTATATGCTAAAGCAAGTATTTTACAAAATATGTAAACACAAATTAAGCAAGCCTACATGCATTCCTGCCACATTAGTCTGTTGTACATTATCTCATATTTATAAGAAAACTATTTTATATTCAGGATCAGGAATGGAAGTGCAGATCGGGATCTCATAATTCTAACTATTTATTTACAACCAAAGTGTAGCCATATGGGCTAAAACACCAGACTCGGTTTGCAGTAGTGTACCTTACTGTATGCATGTTGTGGGACAGAAAAGGGAATGCTTCAGAAGTTGTATTAAAGCCCTCCAGTTTTGATGTTTTTTCAGTAACAAAGTAATCCAGTGACAGTTGTCAGTACATCCAATGGGACACAGCAAAAGAAACCTGTTGGAAGAACCGAATGTTATTTCCCAAAGTGTAAACCAATATAAAACGGGGCTCATGCTCTACAGCCCTTATTCTAGCCAACTGAATCCATTGCAACATTATAGTTCCAGTTTCTTGTAAAACTTTACATCTGTTCACACATGTAAAGATGTACAGATGTGACAGAATAGTACAAAATATCAAATTCGATTTGTAGACCTTTGTATTTTCTTTTTGTGACTGTTATTGACATATGAATTGACTCGGGTTGTCATCTGCTGTTTTGTTGTGTTTTGTTTTTTTTTGGGGATTTATAGGATGTGTTTTTTTTTTTTTGTAATTTCTTAGTGATTTCAAGAGTGATGCTGCATTTGTTTCTGAAGCATAATGAAGTAGAAATATGTTGCACATTTCTTTGACAGATATGTTTTGTATTTGCACAACAAAATTCAATAGTTTGCTAATAGTGTTTTATATTTTCAAACCACACTGTGTTTTTAGTGAATCGTAGGGAATTTGTCAAAACACATTTTCTTTGTTTTTTGTGTTTTGTCAGGAAATTATCTCCATACAGTGTCCTGTTAAAACTGAAGAGAGATGAAGTGAAACTGTTGCCATGAAGTTGGCAATGAGCTATAGTCCAAAAAGTGGGATTTAAAGTCTGCTATAGGCAGAGAGTGAACATAGGGCCATGTGTGACAAGTTAACTATATTTCAGCTAAATATATATATATGTATATAAAACAATGACTGAAATTCTCAAGCTATCATATTCTAAATACCTCTGCTCTAACTTTCTCCATTACTCCCCAAACAGTTGCTTTTCAAATGAAGTAGATCATCACTGCAGTAGTATGCACTCAGCAACACCTGGCATTTGTGGAAGGCCACTCAATGTGTGTTGTTGAGACTGTAGCAGCATTTTTTTATTTAGAAATTAATCATTGACAGCATAAAGTTTTGTTTTGTTTTTGTGTGAAGAATAACTTTCTTTCTCTTATGTACTCCCATGTCTTTTTAAAAAATAAACCAAAGTAGAGGCAAAACTTACATGACTTTTGAACTTGCATGTGAACTTATAAGATTAACAAATGGATGACAGAGAGAATTATGTAATTCCCACTCTTCACGCGATGTGCCCCATGTGCAAATCTGTAATGACACTCTGAAGTTGAAAGCAGTAGTTGATACAAAAAAATGTTGTCAGGTTCTTGTCTATCAAGTATCATGACGTAGCATTTAGATTTCTCTTCATTTGAAAAACAGGTGCAACTGAAACAAGCGATGGGTAGGTGTGCATATATTTTTTGCAATAGTGTGTGATATGGGTCTCACTGGGACAGCTCATGCTAATGCACCAAAATCACATTCACAAGATGTGACATTTCAAAAATGGTAAATACCTACATATGAAAGCCTCCAAACCCCTAATTAGTTCTCATGGCACTGGCACTCGCATTCTGGTGACTTGCTATGGCTTTAAACAGAATTATGTTGCCCCCTAGTGCTTAGAACATGCACTGGAGTGTCTTTGTGTGTGCACGGGCACTTACCCACTGTGTGTGATTGTGTATATGTAAGAAAAAGAAAGTGAGAAGAAGCTGAGGTGTGAAAACTGTGTAGCCTGAAGAATGGTCTGTCACTTTGCATAGGTGTAACAGACCTGGGCTCTGAGAATATGAAGAAGGAGGTCAAACAGATAAATACCATGCTTCACTAAAGGCTCAGGGAATAAAAACACATACATGTAACACACAGGACAATTTACAAAAATCTGATTTCTGATTGCATTATGATTTTATTTTGTGCAGAATAAGAGTCAGGTGAGACATTTTTTGTCACTGTTTGAATTCTAATAAGAATGCTGATGTAGCTGACATGGTGTAGATAGATAGATAGATAGATAGATAGATAGATAGATAGATAGATAGATAGATAGATAGATAGATAGATAGATAGATAGATAGATAGATAGATNGATAGATAGATAGATAGATAGATAGATAGATAGATAGATAGATAGATAGATAGATAGATAGATAGATAGATAGATAGATAGATAGATAGATAATCCATTTATTTTCTGCAGTTGTTACATTATGATAGCTGGTAGTACCGTAACAATTCGGAGTTTGCCTTTCCTGTTTTTATATATATAAAAGGAGGGAATCAGTTGCGCTCCATTGTCAATTGGCAAGATAAACCATAAAAACTATAATGAATCAATCACAGCAATCATTAATTTTAGCCTTTACTGTTATGGTTATGAGTTTTTTTTTCCTGCAACCAAATGGACTACACACATTCAATTGAATAGTTCAGAGATGAGGTGGGGAATGGGACTCTTTAAGTGTGTGACACTGAATAGCTGGTGCCGCTGAGTGAGGCATGTAGCCTGTTTTAGACATGTCAATGTGGGAGGCTAAAGCTGGTCGTGGAACCAGGATGGGAAAATGCACAAATAAACTGATGTGTTTTTTTTGTTTGTTTGTTTTTGTTTTTTGTTTTTCTGTTTTTTTCTGTGAAGAGAAAAGGCTTCTTGCTGGCCACCCTGAGATTCCCTTTAAATCAACACTGCATGTGTGAACAACTGTTCTGAGTTGCTTTACTTTAAGAGAGATGCCTAAAAGACCTGGAAGAAAGAGATAGTCCAGGAATACTGGGGCATTGTATTCTCAGAGATGTGGGGTGATTGTCAGTGGTCATGGAGTATATTGGTTTGCTTTACGAGGCTATACACGACATTCCAACTTATTTGCAAATTGTATGTAAGTGTCAAAAAGATTTTTTTTGTTTGTTTTTCAATTAAATTCTTGGATGGTATTGTGTCTCAGGGCTCTTTGTCAGGTGAACCCAATTAAAGGAAAAACTACTTAAGAAGGACGTTCCACATTATTAAGCAGACCACCATTTTCACGCAATATGGGAAAGAAAAAGGACCTCAACATTCATATTATACTCTAACAGTTGATGACTTGAAAATTATGCTGACTGTCATTTGCATCGACTATTTAGGAAAATTAAAGAACAATATAAATTTGCATAATAATTTGGAACGGGGTGTAATTGATTTTTTTTTTTTTTTACAATAACAATCAATCTAATAACAACCCCTTGGGTTTATGGAGCTTTATACTAAGATTTAGATCATTGTTTAACTGTCAGGCCATGACTTTCACATTCTCACAGCATTGTTTTGGCTACAGCTGTCAGCTTGCAGAATAAAAATTCTAAAAAGTGACGATATATTGCAAACTCTGCAGGAAACAGTAGACAGATGCATTTCGAATTCCAAATGGTTGATAATGTTGCTGCATAACAACTGGATGTGTACAACTGTACAACTGAGTTTCATTAGCAGAAAGTTGCAGCCTTGTCACAATTTTCATGATACTGGCTACACAAAAAGTGCAGAACTGAAGCATCCAATGCATGCAGAGATGAAACATGAATTAAGAATCAAATGTTGAGGCACAAGAGATGTGACACTGTGCAAAGACCGGTTGAGACCACCTCTTAGTGACATGCCTTGTCAGTGGTTGTCTCATGTAGATGTCCATTCAGTTTAGCAGAGATTAGCATGAAGACTGAATATTCCTCAATATATGAACGAGTCCTCAATGTAGCTGAAAGGCATGCTGTCGTAACACTAATAAATGAAACTTCAAACTTTGGACCTGCTGTTTCCTGTTAAGACACCACACTGTAGATACGTCACACTGAACTCTGCATTTTTCCATCTTCTTGTCTGGGTAGAGCAGAGAGATCGAGGGGGAGAACAAGATTGGGAGGATGCCATCTTCTCCAATCAGCTGTGCAATCAGATGCCTGCTCAGATCCTGACAGTGACAAATATGGCTTTTAACGTCCCGCTGCTCAGTGTTAATTGCATTTCTCTGCAATTTAGATGGGCGTCACGCAGAGCAACCGTTCATGTAACAATTAACACCAAACTGCTGGCACTTATGGAGTGCAGCTAACATATCTTAACTCAACTCACTGTACCGGAAGACTGTGCAAGCACACTGAAGGTGAACAATAATTGATCAGTCACTCAGTCATTACAGAGGTAAGTCCAGAGGAAGCTCCTGCAGCCATTTCACTGTCAGTATCTTGGCAGATTTAAGGAGAATTTTACTGAGAATGAATCTCATTTGCAGACTGGCGTCTCTGTATTATAAACTATTTTCTCTGCAGACATGCTGTCTTTGTCACACGTCAGAGACTCAAATGCGGAACAATAGAGACACAGAAGACAGGTATACTGAATAATTAAATTTACAATTAAAATGACAATATCTTGGAAGTAGGGCTGCAGGGTGGCACAGTTGATAGCACTGTTGCCTCGCAGCAAGAAGGTTGCCAGTTCGCGTCCCAGTGGGGGCACCGGGATCTTCCTGCGTGGAGTTTCTCCCCGTGCAGCGTGTGTTTTCTCTGGGTTCTGCGGCTTCCTCCCACACAATCCAAAAACATGTTGAGGTTAATTGGTAACTCTAAATTGTCTGTAGGTGTGAATGTGAGTGTGCTTGGTTGTCTGTCTTTGAGTGTAGCCCTGTGATAGACTGGTGACCTGTCCAGGGTGTCCCCTGCCATCACCCTGAGTCAGCTGGGATAGGCTCCAGCCCTCCCGCGACCCTAGTGAGGATTAAGTGGTGTATAGATAATGGATGGATATCTTGGAAGTAAATGGTGAAGGGGAACTGACAGGTAGGTATCACAGAACAGACTACTCACAAGTGAGACAACTACAGGATGGAGGGTAAACTACACAGGAACTGGCAAAATACAAAGACCACTGGTAGTGCAGAAACTAGACAGATTTAATCTTACAAAAGCAGGTATATTTACAAAGTAGGGATATAACCAGGACTTGGTACCACCAAGCTGGGAAAGTGAACCAAGAGGAGAACTACAAAACGCAATATTTTGCTGATCAAATATCACTCAGATGGTGTAAGAATTCTGCATAAACATTCATCAGTCCATTTGAGCATACATTTACTCTACTTGCATTTCACATCCTGCCATAAAAAGGAGTTAAAACATTTTCTGTCTTGCAATTTTGTTTCCCAACGTTAAAGAAAAGGCTTGAGTTACCCAATTTGATTTATGTCTATACCATTACGTAACTTTCATAACTCTAATTCAGACACTCAATAAAGGGCTTTCTCAAGTTTTATATGATTTTAAATCTCTTACCAAATATTATGGAAAGTAGAAAAAGCATACTTGGTAGGCCTTGGAATTAGAATCTAAGCAGTTCACGACTTTTATGTATATACATATCAGGAAAAAATACCAAGGTGCGGACGAAGGGGACCTCAGTGGTGCATACAGCTGTGCTACTGCCCGACACTGCATTTTGATCAATTTATTTATTTGTTATTATTCCAATAGGCAGTTCGTTTATACAAATGAAGCACTGAAGATTGACTATTTGTTTAGTTAGATAGTGTCTCTCGTTATTTTGTTATTAAAAAAAAAAAGGTTAGTATTTTTCTTAATAACATTCACAGTCATCTCAAGGTCCCCCTGGCAGTTCTCTGGGGCCCCCTAGTGGACTTTTGCCCCCCTGTTGAAAGTCACTGGTCTACACTACTATCAGTGGTCTACAACACTACTCTTAGTTGTCTACTATGCTTGACACTGTTGTGTCCTGTATTACTCTCAGTTGTCTAGCTAAGAACTGAGACCTTAGGTGTGTAAGTTGGTCAATGACTGTGGTTTTCCAAACACAGGCAGCTTTAGTGTAGCTGAGGAAATATTTTGTTTTAAAATATTTTGCTATTTTATTTCTGTGAACTATCTCAAAACTTACTGTTATATTCTCTGTTCAAAAAAAAAGGCTATTTCTGTGCACTGTTAATGTACGGAAGAGGATTAGGGCCACTGAAGAAAAAATAAAATAAAATTCTGAGATTAAAGTCAGAATTCTGACTTTTTTCTTAGAATTTTATAATTTTTTTCTTCAGTGGCCCTAATCCTCTTCCGTATTAATGTATTGATGACAGTTTTGTAAATAGTTAGTTCCACATAACCTGTTGTAGCAAGGGGGGCATTAATTAATGAGGCGCACAGAGGCACATGCAAAAGGGAGCAGCGCATTTCCGACAAAAGGTCGACGGCTTCTGTAGCGGTAAGATGCGTTGTGATGCTCTCTCCTATTGTTTCAAGCTAGCTGGTCTGAAAGTTATAAAAAACTGTTTTAAACAGCATAAAATCATAGCGCGGACTTACTATGAGTCTGTATATGATTTTTGCAGTGGGTTTTGTTTGACAAAAGTGACGTTAAACAATGTTAAAATCATCTGAGATTTCGCTTCGTCTGCATGTTGTATCACTCGCTGCAGGGGAGAGACCGCGGCGTGGCCTGTCTGTGTGTGTGTGTGACGTGCCCTCTTTTGCTGCATCGCAGAAAGTAAAAGAACTGGTCCAGATTCCCGCCTGAGTGTCTGCCTCCATGTGTACCAGTGTCCATCTTAAGTCTGCTATATTAGCATGTGACAGCTGCAAGTCTTACAAACTAAGGGAGAAGAAAAAAAAAGTTGACAAAAAAAGAAATAAAAGCAAAGAGAGACGACAACAAAGAAAGCATAAATTGAGGCCGTTCAACGTAGACTGGAGTGCATATGCTTGCTAGGTACAAGAAGTACAGATCAGGGAAATTAGAAAACAACATGCAGGGACACAAACAGATGTATGAAAATATCGAATTCCATGTTAATTTTTTAGCAAGTTTGAAAACAGCTGGTACAGACACGCTAAAGTTGACACGTACTGTTTCTGTGACATTGCCTGTCTCGCTACTTCAGACTCTGCTTCGTCTACGACATTGAGATCCTTATATCTCATTGGTCAAACATTGGAATAAAGAATGACAGGACTTACGACCCTGGACTACAGCATGCGGGGACGCAGTTGGAAGGGAAAAGACAACAACCCACTTTTTTGCTTGTACAAAGATCTATAGGTATATTTAAAAATGTTTAAGTGTGAGTAATGCACTCACATCTGTTGAGCTTCTCCCTGACACTGAGTATAAACTGAAAAATGTCACAAGGTGTTACAGACCCTGTTGTCTGGGTGCCTTGTTTGGTGATGGATCTTTTGTTTGATGGTTTGTTCAGACTTTCAAATATACCTGCCAGAGGAGCAGGCTCCAGACCCCACTTGTCTCCAGTCAGGTATGATTGGCCTGGGGCTCCTGACCTGCTCTTAAGCCCTCGTTCCTCTCCCCACTTGCTGCCATGCCTGATTTGGACCACCCAGTTTCTTCCACCTTCATGTAATCGAACTCCAGCAATCACCACACCTGGGGATAAAATCCACAACTCAGCTCACAGTCCAGGGTGCTGTGGTTTGGTGTGAGCAGCTCACTTTGGTGTCTCTTGTGTCTTGTCTAATTATCCAACTTCTGTTAGCAGCTGATTAACTATGTTAGAAGTTACTTGAGTCTTGTATTTTCTCTCTATTTACCAAGGCACTTGTTTGTTCAGTTATTGCACTTGTAGTCTTTTGTGACTTGCTTCTGTTAGTTGTGGGTGCTGCTATTGTGTTTGGCTCGGGAGTTTAGTTTTGTTGTTTTGTTTGAGCTAGTTTCATAACTCTGTTAACCTTCTTCTGGTTTTACTTGGCTCTTTGATTTAGCAACTGCAACCAATTCTGTTTTCTTTTTGTAATGTAATCACCATTCTCTTTGTTAGTAACACTAAGCAATAAATTGCTTTACCCCACCAATAACATGTGGTCTTTTTGTTTCTCCCAGCCAACCTGAGACAGCAAGGTCTAACACAAGGTTTAAACACCAACACATTTTGATAGTCTCTTTGTAACATTCCTAAGTTCAAAACATGTAGATCTGATTAATGATGCTAAACAAAATGTGATAAAAACCAAATCTTTCTACTGGTCATGCCAAAAAAAAAAAAAAAAAAAGAAATTTGAACTTCCAAAAAAAATGATTTGAATCGCTCCCTAAACCTGAAAATGGATAGTACTGAGTGTCAGGACCGTACCCGACCATTGCTGGCCACAGGAGGCACAAGTGCTAAGCTGCAGTAACTATAAGACCTAAAAGAAACAGAACTACAGAGTGAGCACTGGCACATTATTGACACTGTTCTTTCTTATCAAATGAACAGCTGTAAAATACTAATAATAACAGAATAGCAAGATTAAAGGGCCAATTATATACACAACAGCATATACAGTAAGCACCAAAAACTCAAGAAGGCAATGTTAATCTGGTTAGCATTGCTGTTAAGCTTGTCTTTTCTGGGGTCTTTCGTCTCGGTCTGCCTGGTTTTGGTGGTCATGGTGTTGGTTAGGGAGAGTGTTTGCCTCCACAAAACTGACAATATTAAATCATAGGTTGCGTAAAGGTATTTACTGTTAAAAGACAATGTGCCTTTTGTGTGCACTCCCTTCCCCTCTCTATTGGATGTCCATTGATTGCAGTGTTTCTTATTCAGTCGCAGCCAGAGATGTTTGTTGCATGGTATACCACTCTGTCTCTCTCCCAGCGCATCTTGTCTTCACTGTGACCATTGATTGTCTGAAAGTTTATTTGTGCATAGAGGTTCAAGCTTGCGTCGAAGACATAACAACAGGAAATTGCCTAGGAAAGCTGTCCCGTGTTGTGAATTCTGGATGCAAACAGAAGCACTTAGAAGGTTTAGTCATAACTGCCTTTGTTCTCTTTACGCTGTGGGGCAAAGTACATAAACTATTTTTCTATTTGTCAAGTATTTATCATGTTCCTCATCCATCTCTGGCTCTGGATTAGACAGGCAGGTGGTGTGCCCCCCCCCCCCTTGTGCCTGAGGCTAGCTTTGAGGCATTCATGCTGCCTTAACCCTGCTGTTTGCCACTGGGATGAAGGACTCTCAAACTAGGTCAGTGGATCCATCAATATTACACGACATGGAGTCTAATAGAAAATGAATTCTTCATACCAACAAAAAAGGGAGTTTTACCTTTCCAGCTGCCGTGGGGGGGGTTGGGGCTTTCACACAAACTGTTCATATTCTGACAGCAAAACTAGCATGGAAGATTGCCTTGTCCATAAAAAAAAAAAAAAGCAAGTACACGTAGAATAACACAGTATAAATAAGCCCTGCTGTGAGTTTTAGACTTCAGTGTAACTGAAAAAATGTTGGATTGAACTAATCAGTCAAAAGCCAAATTTATCAAACTTTACAGCTGCTTTTTTTATCCAGTAGTTTGGCCATTACTCTCTTAGCCACAGGCTTTCAAATTTTTGTGTCTCTTAATTTGTAGAAGATGTACAGACATGCATTTTTGTATGTCTTAGTGTCTCCCATGTAAGATACAACTGAGTGATGTAAAAAAAAAAAAATTGTGAATGTTAGTAATGAAATGAGACCACCTTTTCTTTGACGAGTCGTCTGTCAGCAGCAGAGACCTCAGTTTCCAATGGAGCCCTTGACAGCCCAAGTATATGCTATTTAAAACATCACGCTGTATATATGAGTATTATTTGGCGATCAGTCTTCTCACCCCTGGTTAACACACTGTGTATATGATTGTTCCTGTACTCTGCCCATTAACCCTACTACTGAATTTGATTTAGTTCTTTGATGATTCATTCCAGCTCAGTGCTGATTTGCTAAGGCTAACTGTAGAACTTATTGACTACTTCTGATTCAAGTATGGTTCATGCTTTGCAGAAGTATCATCTCTGCATTCTGTTGTCATCAGCAGCCTCCAGCCTAGTTAGCTTTAGCCTTGCTAATCCTTGACTCTGTTCATTAGTTTGAGCTTGGGCCTTATAGATATCAGGTAACTTTATTTTATTTTTCTTTTTTTTTGGCTTTTATTGTACTTATTAAAAAGTGTTTTTTGGTCTTAGTTGAATGCGTTTTTGGACAGTACCAGAATACTGAAGCCCAATTGCCTGACAAAGAAATATACTGAGCTCTCACGAATATACAGTGGTCCAGTAAAAAAAAAATGGGCTCAGTGGATCTGGTCTTTGCCAGCTTCTCTTTTCATCAGTTGCTGCAGATAACCTTGCTTGCTTGCTAACTGAAGGAGAAGCTCCTATAGGCTCATCAGAAATGTCTTTATACCTCATTCCCAGTACTGACATGACAGTTATAGCATTACTGTCTTTGACAGTAGCCATTGCTTATTATGCTCGTCTACCACCAAGCTCCTCCTCCTCGGTCTGACATCATCCCTTTGGAGCTGGGTGCTGGACTTCCTCACTGACAGACCACAGTCGGTCAGAGTTGGGGGCCGGTCATCTGGCATCAGAAAGTTGAGCACAGGCTGAAGTTGAGCACAATATGAACTTCCTTGAAAATTGTTTCACAAGCACAGGTCAATCCATTTTCAAAACAAACCTCAGAAATGTCCACCATTACACGTTGGATCTTTCTTCCACCTGCTCCACATTTACATCTAAAGATCTCCGTCAGGCGAGGAGAGTACTGGTCGAGTGCAGTGTCGAGTGCAGTGAAGAATGTTGAAAGCAGAGGCACAGTTGATATGCGCTTGAATTCATTATCGATCTGAAAAACATTAAGCTATATGTCACTTATCCAATCAAAAAAACACAGAAATGACACAAGAAGGATCAACAACGAATTACTTGTTGCTCACTCTATCTGTGAGAACAGAAACATCTTGGACAATGGAGTGACAAAATTGTCAGATTTGACAAAATCTTATGTTTGTCTGCACTGAAACCTGAGCACATCAAGGACGTCTACCTCTTTCTCACTGAAAAGAGCGGGCCATCTGCTTTTGAATTCTGCGACGAAGGGCTGTCCTTTCAGAAGTTCTTGCCTCCTGTATGAGAAAGTCTTGTCCATTTTCACTGTCACTGTGTGGCCATTATTTTTTCTTCATGATATCAGAAAGCAGTGCAATTCTCTCTTCTTCAACACTGTCAGTGGTTTCTCCATTTGGGTGTTCTGGACAGTAACTGACTTCTGCTCTTCTTGGCTTTTTCACATTCAATGCTGCCAGAGATTTATTTTGGTTCTTACTCTTCAATGAATTAAGCATTACCTCAGCACATCCCAGCCCCCTCAGTCTGGCCCGGAGGTTTGCCATTTTATATTTAAGGCTAATCTTCCATCCATAACAGCCATTGAAGGACCCCTGCTTCCACAGACAAGGATGCTTTTTCACAAGAGCCTCAGCAACACCATTCAGGTCACTGCCATTGGGTAGGCTTTAAACTTAGTAATTTCTTCAGACAAACGTTCTAGAATGTGAGATTTTAGTTTTGGTCAGGGGTTCAAACAAGTTCCATCAGCACAGTTCTCAGCATTGGCATTTTCAAGTTGCAGTTCAGCTTCATGGTTGAAATTGGGGATTGAGAAGATGCTTGGCCAAACCCAATACCTTGTAGACGGTGTTGAACTTGAAGATGAAGCAGGCTCTGTGTCATCCGCATCAGAGGACAGTGATGATGAATCCAAAGGCTTTTGATCGGCTGGAGATTGACATGTCATTGCATCATCTGTAGAACTTTGTAGGAAGACCACCTTTATAGTTGCTTTGTCCTGTATTTCTGAAATCACTGAAAGGTCAACAAATTTGTTTCCAAAATCAGCATCTTGGTACTGAAGTCGAAAATCATGATGCAATCCTAAACTTGTCTTTATTGTCTGGCAAAGTTCTTCTATGGAGTCTGGTAATCCTGTGGGCAAAATTAGCTTCCTGGCATCATCTCCTCACAGGACGATCCTCAGTCTTACTGACAGGGTCATTGTCTAGAACCAAAAGAGAGAGAGAGAGAGAAAAAAAGTTGAATCCTTCAAAATTTGAAATGAGACAACAACACAAGTATTTACATTACAAGTGTGTCTGTAAATACTTCATCTGAACTACATCTGATACTTTATTATCAATAAAAATGTTCTTTATTTAATGCCAACATATTTTCCTTCATATCAAATCTTAATGTACCCCCCTATTTTGCATGTATTTTGATTTGATCTTTATTTTTTTACACACACACACACAAAAGAAAAAATCAAAAGTCTCTGCCACTACTGAGTGAAGAAATATTCCAAAATGAAGACAATGTGAAATGGTCATAGATATAAAAATAGACATGAAAGGGAATACTTCTTTAAAAGTGAAAAGAAAATTGTTTTGTCTGTTGTTATCTATTCACTCTCTAGTCCATAAAATACTTCTTAAGCCAAAAGATTTCTAGTTCTCCCAAAAACATTTCACAGGAGGGTGAATGATAATAACAGAAGTTTAATCATACATTTAATTATATTATTGTTTACTTAGTTCAGTGTCTTTTGATGCAGGGTTGTATGAAGTGCTTGTCACTCATCTAAACAAAAATAACTGTAATTGTCTCCTGTGTGGAGAAATGGTGTGTATAGCACTGACATAGAAACAGTGATTTTGTACTGCTGTAAATGGTGCCAGCAGACAGATTTTAGTGCAAGTGCCATTGCTAAAGATTGCTTCTCTAGACATGGGTCAAGCAGATGATCTACAGTAGTGACAAGAATCTCACACAATTTAAAATAGCATGTAGCATTTCAAAAAATAATTACAGATCAAGAACGATGCATGATTTTATGAATTTGTGCCAAAAAGCACTGCATGTGTGACACCTGGAAAGATGTTCTTTTTGTTTATATATATATATTGTACATGTATTTACACTTTATTCAGTTGATTAAGCAGAAATTTCCAGTTATTTGTTTTAAACATAATAACACCAACCAGTAGGGGGCAGTACAAAGAGGTGTGTAGTGAAATTACTACCAGGTAGAAGAAGTTTTGTTTTTGTGTTGTTGTTGCCTTGTGCGGGTAGAAGTTGGACCGCGAAAGAAAGTGTGTGTGTGCCCGTTTTTGCACCGACAGCTTGTTTGTTTTACCAGTCCTGCCGGTGAAGTAATAAAAGTGAACTTGTGTTTCTACACCATACTGTCTTGGTCTGAGTGGTGTAACACATGTAGTGTGGCGGAGAATACTTACAATATTTCTCTCATTTTCCAGTTAAGTTTATGTACCTCTTCAGAGTTACCAGATGCAGGCCTCCCACTGAATAGGCAGCTCGCGGGTAGTCATCAAGTCGTTCTCCATGCTCAGTCAGAGACACCTTTCTCACATGTGATGCATCTAGTTCAAAAGCTCTAAAGTGTTCTCTATACCAGCTTGAGTTTTTTCCCAATAAAATACACCCTATCTTGCAAAATACAGATTTGCAGAATTTCAGCAAACTGTGGAATACCAAATGGTTTCCCATAGACGACAATCATTTCTTTTTGGTAGTTCATACCACAGCATGACACACTTTTCGTTAGATGGACATCCGTCACCTCTGGTAATCTTTGCTTTATGGCAAATGCTATGTCACTTTGCAAAGCATCAACTGGTACTGACGAGCCACTAGTTACAACCAAACCTGGCCTATGGTCAGAAGATTGCAGGTCAGACGCAATCATTAGCTGATGTTTCCCAGCAAGAGTTGAAGGTATGTTTTTAAAGCAGTTGGTATGATGAGCAATCTGTTTAAAGAAACTATGCTTTGCCTCGAATCTTATTGTCTGTGTATGGACAAGAGGGCCAAACAAGAGAATCAAAAGAGCATAATGCTCTAAATAATGATGTTTAGGGAGAAGGTGGTTATTTGGAAAATGCTCTTGGTGTCTCTGGCAGTATTCACTGATTTTGCACTCAAGAAAATAAATTGTCTCATCTGAGTGTAAAGTTGCAACAAGAAGCTCTACTATGTCCTTAAGATCCAAAACAAGATGGCAAATTGGTTCATCCTCTGGAAGAAGTGGACCAATAATCAGAGGAAGCAATCGTAGCAGTGACCAATTCTCATGTGCATTTCCACCAGTGTTTTCTTTCAATGAGAATGTCTGTGGTATTGCATGAGGCCTATTGGTTTTATATCCCCATTTATATTTAGAATTTAGGATCAATTTGTTATGTTTTTCTAAAGTGAAATATTTTTTTGAGATCAGGAGAGAAAAACAATGAGCCAGCTCCACAGGTACTATGCCCTCAGAAAGATCATGGGCTATATCTGGAGGATAGCCTGGACTGACATGAAAATGGGCAAGACGTTTACTCAAAGCACAATCCCGTTTAACTCCACAGCACAAGCTTGCTGTTTCTAGAGCACACTTTACATGTGCTTCATGAAGTTCCCTGGTTCTTAATTCAAAATGAGCAGCAGTCAATGACTGTATTTCTGACTTCTTAGCTCTACAGAATCTACAAATTTAAGCACCAGAAAAACTCTCTACAAAACCTCCCAGCCCATGGGCTCCCAGGTTGTCAGCTATTACACAACTCACAGAGCCTTTGATACACTTATTCAACTGACTGATGAACACACCATGTTGTTCCAAAATGAACAAATCTTTCAAAAGCGGATCCAAGACTTCGTCAAACCCAAATGCTTTTAAATCCTCAGTTTTACAAAGAACAGCCAAATAAATCAATGAGAGAGCAGAATGAAAACTATAGATAATATATATATATATAAATAAAAAGCTATTAGACTTATGATGCTTACCATCTTTGAATGATCTGTAAAACTGTTGATCACCGTGCAAATTCCTATTATCTTGAGCTATTTGTTCTTCAATCACTTTATCCAGTATTTTTTGGCAACTTAATATTTCCTGCAATGATTGCAACAATGGGATGTACTGAAAAGATTTGTTTTTGTCAACAGCTAAGAAATACTCAATAGGCTGTACAACTCTAAAACGTAACTTGTAATATTGTTTTCGTTTATAAGACGTGGCAAGAGGGCCACACTTCCCCAAAATTTTAGCAACAGGGTTGGAAACACACACTGATTTAGCAAGTTCTTCAACAACAGATGGATCAACATGGAAATTATGGCTTTTGAAAATGTCT
Source organism: Stegastes partitus (assembly GCF_000690725.1). Classification (NCBI taxonomy): domain Eukaryota; kingdom Metazoa; phylum Chordata; class Actinopteri; family Pomacentridae; genus Stegastes; species Stegastes partitus. The sequence continues at coordinate 114,042 of NW_007578468.1, forward strand.
GTGACTGTGTGCTTTGTTAGAGGTGCACAAGCTGAACTTTTCAAAAAGTGAAATTCTTCCAATAATTCATCCACTCCTTTTGTTGGAATATTAAATATATATTCTAATTTTAATAAAATTGCTGCTATTTTTTGCTCAATTAGTCCTGGCAGACTTTGAACAACACCATCATCACTTACTGTCACTGATTCAATCTCAACTTCATCATCTGAAACAACATCAGACATGCCGGCCCTTACATTGTCAGAGGTATCTGATACTCCCACTGGGTCCAAAAATCAAAACTAGCTTTAAAATCATTTGGTATGTGTGGATGAAGCCTCCTCTTTTTGTGTGTGTACTCTTTCTGTTGATCTGTCACTGCGATCACATAACTCACATTTAGAAGTTACTGAATTGGAAGATGTTGATACAAGCTGTATTGACATTTATAGATATGGACTTTGAGTCCAGTCCAGGTCTTGAATGTGCATGGACAAGTAACATTTATGCACAGATAATCTTGGCCTCTTCCACAATGATGGTATAATTTATAATGTATAATGTAATAAGTAGTTTGTACCTGGTTCTCACTTTTATGTCACAATGTCTGCACTGCCACATACACCTCACTGAAAGAAAAAGACAAAAAGAGGAAAGCAGTTGGCAAAATTAATCTAACAAATGACTTGAAACCAAACTCACAATGCTGCTAATGTGCACTGTGCTGTTATGGCAACATAGTACTCAATGCTACGTACTTCAAAAATATATTTGGCCATCAATAGCTTTTGTTTTCAATACATGTTATCCTAAAAACCTTAAATGTGTAAATATGTGTCCATCATACAACACATTTTTTGGACAAAAGTATTAACTTACCATTTAAATGCATACAAATGAGCATATAGGGACAGAGATTCATTTGCAATCAATGTCTGAAAGAAACAAAATGAAAATTAGTCACTTTATCCAAATACAACATTTTTTTAACACATAAAAGTGTGGTTCCACAGCTGGAACAACTGAAACTGTCATGCCCTCCACCTCTGTCTCCCTCTAGTGGCAGGACCTCACCCTCCTCCTTTCTCCAGACTGTGTGTGCATGCAGGTGGAGGGCAGATGCAGCTCATCTGCAATCATTGATCAGTACCAGCTGCAGCGGGGTGTGGTCTCCTCATCTTGCAATCCTGCTCTTCACATAAAAAGCACCAGCAGACCACTACTCGATGCCAGTCCGTTAATTACCTCCTGTTAGTGAGCCCTGGCCAGTTTGTTGATTAATTTCTTTGAGTCCTGATTCTGTCTTGTAGCCCTATCTCCCCTTGTACCCTAGTTTTGATCCTCTCTGCAGCCTGAAGACCCCACCAGCTGCTTTCCATCAGATCCTGTCTTTTCAATCATCTTGTTTGGATTTCCCACCTTCATCTCCCACCATCGAAACACCAACCTGAACCAGCTTGCCTCTGGAACACGCCACACTGCCACACCACAGATCCCTGGAGTCCATTCCCAGATTTTCCCCCCATTCTGTCAGTCAGCTCTTAATCTCTTGCTCAGTTCTTTAATAAACCCTTAGTTTGATTTAGGCCTGATTAGTAGCCTTAGTATAGTTTGATCAGTTCTGTATATTGTTTCTTGCCTTTTGTTTTGTGTAAGTTTTCCCACCAGCCCATTAGAGCGTACTGGTTGTTTTGAGTTCTGAGTTTGTGGTCCCCGAACCCTGTAACACCTTTTGTTTAAATGCTTTTCTGAATGCCCACCTGTCTGCCAAGTCTTTGTCCGCACTTGAATCTCTGAACCTGATCCGTGACAGAAACACTTTCACCCCCACCTGAAATACACCCCAGCGGCACAGCTACGACTATGTCCCCACTTCCTCGACCTCCCCCAACCTGCGTTTCTCTCATACTGACGATTGTTGACGATTTAACTTTTACTTATCATGATTTAGCGTGAGATATCTATACAATGAGCAAATTACTAGAACTTTCATGCACAACATACCGTTGCTATAAATGTACATTAGCCGAAGCAAAGTTAAGCTTACTAGCATCAACTGTGAAAAACGAGTGACAAAATTACGAAGCTAACGAAAACTATCCAAAGCAGAAATGTCCCACAAACATCTAATAATCACTCACCCTTTTGTACTGGTTAAATATATAAGTAATAAGCATAAATATATAAGCTACTTACTTGTAAGAGTGAGGCTGGCAAAGTATTTCCCAGGAGACCTTGGGACAAGGAGCATGCTGACTACTCGAGTCACATTGCTTTAACGAATCTCATTCTCGTTGGACTGATGTGTCAACTTAATTGATTTGAATTTTCTTGAATTCATAAACAACCAGCAAGAACAAATCATTTAATAAACATGACTAATTCATGTAATACAAACATCTTTCTATTTCATTAATCAAACAACTGCCCTTGGTTTTTTTTGAGTGTACTGGTCCTTGGAAAAATTGTCTCCAGGTTCTCATTTGGCGCTCTGATCCATTTGTTCGCCGTTCTTGGGTTCACGGTGAAAACATCTGGTAATGGGCACCATGATAGCTCAACTGAGTTGAGCTGGCAACCCATGTAAAGGTGCTATAATCCCTGACGCAGTGGCCATGGGTTTGAGTCCCACTCTTGTTCCTTTCCTGCAAGTCCCCATTCTTCTCCCCCACTTTCCTGGCTCTCTCTACTATCCTACCTAATAAAGGCAAAAAAAAGCCAAAAATAATTACTGAAAAAAGAAAACATCTGGTAAAATTTTAAAAAGTGCTGTGTTTATCACTTAGTTGAATAAGTTTATTAAACTCACATTGTAAATTACATATAAGCTGACAACCCCAAGCCCACGGGCTTGCAGGTTTCGCAAAAATTTTTTCAGGGGAATACGTTTATAGGTTCTGTATAGCTAAGAAGTCTGAAAAACACATATTGATTGCTGGTGTTTTTAAATGTAGAACACAAGAACTTCATTCAGCTCATTAAAAATCTGCTCAGGAAACTGCAGGAATTCGCTTTGGTCTAAAACAGGATTGTGTTTAGATTAGAAATTTTACACACTTTGATGCCACTGCAGGCTGTCCCACAGATGTAGTACATGACTTATGCAAAGGTGTTGTAACTGTGGAGATTACTTCTTGTTTGGCACTGTTGATCCCAACACAGTACTTTCCCTTTGAGAAACCCAGCAATTAAATCCAAAATTTTGAGTACTTATTGGGTTGTAAGATCAATCGACCTCACATCATTCCCAACACTTTGTCAGGAAAGAAAAATATTGGTGGAAATGTGCATAAAAATTGGGCTTTGCTTCAAACAATGCCTTTTATTATGGTTATTTATTTATTATGGTCCGCTGGTTGCAGAGGATTAACTGGCAAAACATGCTGTTTTCGCTCCCAAGGCCATAGTAGAGCTTGTTGTAGCCCCTGTCTGTTTGGATAAGTCAATATCATATCTTGAGCGTAAAATTAGTGAACATTGGCAGAGATACCTAGAGTTTTTTCCAAACAATTGTCTTCTCAGGTGTCCGGTTTGGAGACCATAGGATCGTGTCTCAGCTTTTCGCAGGTGATGTGGTGATGTTGGCTTTATCAGACTTGTGACCTTTGGCACACACTGGAGCTGTTTACAGCCAAGTGTGAAATGGCTCGTATGCGAGTCAGCACCTCCAAATCTGAGGTCAAGGTTCTCGGCCGGAAACCAGTTGATTGCTCCCTCCGGGTTGGGAGGGTGTTGCAATTCTAAGTGAAAAAGTTTAAGTGTCTCAGGATATTGTTCACGAGTGATGGGAAAATGGAGTGTGAGATGAACAGGCAGCTTGGTGCAGCATCAGCAGTAATGTGAGCATTGTATCATAGAAACATGGTGAAGAAGGAGCTGAGTCGGAAGACAAGGCTCTCTAGTCCCAACCTTCACCTATGCCCATGAGCTCTGGGTAGTGACTGAAAGAACGAGATTGCAGATAAAAGCAGCTGAAATTAGTTTTCTCCATAGGGTGGCTGGGCTCAGCCTTGGAGATAGGGTGACAGGGAGCTTGGAGTAGAGTCGCTGCTCTGTCACGTTGAAAGGAGCCAGTTGAGGTGGTTCAGACTTTTGATTCGGAATCCTCCAAAGAGACTTCCTTTAGAGGTTTCAAGCATATTTGCCTGGGAGGAGACCATGGGGTAGACCCAGAACTTGTTGGGGGGGATTATATATCTTGTCTGGATCTCCTGGGGATCCCCCAGGAAGAATTCGAAAGCATTGGCAGGAGGAGGAACATCTGGGATGACCTGTTTTGTCTTCTGCCTCTGCGACCCAACCCTAGATAAGCAGAAGAAAATGCATGGATGGACAGTGACTTGCAGGAAAAACAGAAATACTTTCCCTACTCATGACAAAGCAAGTCTTAATATCATGCTTCTTACTAAGACTGCTCAACGACATTTAATTGATAAACAACTAAAATAAAATAAATAATAAACAATTAAATGTGTATCTGATGTGTAGCGGGCCTTCTAAAAATGATGATGCCATTTTGTTGAGAATTGCTTCGTTTTCTGCTCCTTCTGAAGTTTTATGGGAAAGAACTGATTATCAGTGGGCGGTGCTTTTGTACTCAGGGATCTCAATCTCCAATATAACCTGCTGCATAGCAGGTTAGCCATTCAGCGTAAGTCAACATGGCGATGTACCCCGGTAAGAAGTGAACGACCGTCATGACCGGACTGAAAACCCAGGATTTTACCCGAAGTTACCTTGCATATAAAAACATTGTTCAAGTTTGAGGTTGCAGCATAATGTCATTAACAGAATATAGTTTAAAATTACTTCAACCGATCCCTACATCGTTCACCTGCAATCCTGTGGAACTCCTCCTTGATGGCTCTGACAGGTTTATGTCCAGGGAAAACGACAGAGATGAGTTAAAGCCGTTTCAGGGCGAAGCACTTTTCTAACCTCCCTGCATACAGGTGTCTTCCTCATTTGCGCTGCATCTCCGACATTATACAAAAAACCTTCCATTTGCAAAAAAACGCAGCACAACACACAATATCTGCTGGAATGTGAGAGCATGACTATGGTTGGTAATGTTGCACACGTAAGGACGGATTAGTTTGTGTATGTAGATGATGGACTGTGATGTGAAACGGTACCACTCATAAAGATAACTGTCTGAAAATGCTAGAACATCTGTGCCCGGTCTGATAACCATCTCCTGACGAATATTTCATTCTCTGCGCAGTAATGCTGCACCTTCCTCCACGGGATCGTTATCAAAAGGCCATGTTAGTGAAAAAAGTTGCCACCTGCTATGCCTGATGGACTTCTAATACAGCCGACTGAGTCAGATTTTTTTTTCATGATTTTTGACAGACGGCAGAACTCGCCTGCTGACTGACTGAATGAATGAGGAAATAAAATGGCCTGTGTGGATGAAAGAGGGCGGAGACAGAGAGAAACTCGAGGTTCATTGATAAAAACCTGATCCCGACCAGATTAGGTTCATAGAGTCTGTTACGACGGTAACTGACCGAGGTCTTAAGTTACCTCACTCTGTGAAACAGGCTAGAGTTACCCCTCTTCCTCTGAGTTTTCCATTTGAAAAAGGGAGGTAACTCAAACCAGAGTTTCCCTCATTTCAAGCTTAACAGACTCAGAGTTTTCACTAAACTTGCTTTGTAAAACGGACCCCAGGACAGCCCCAAGACCCGGGCCATAAGCAGCAATCCAAGAGCACAAATCACAGCCACCACACCACTGAGGCAAACACATATCTCCCCCAGACAGTGGCAGAGAGAGGACACAGCCAGAGCCCCCTACGGCCATGGGGCAGAAGCTCCAGCCAGCCAAGACCAGCAGCTCCTGACCCTGCCGGACACCGGCTCTCCAAGGCAGGCCGAATGCAGAAACCAGGGTCCCACGAGCCCAAGACCAACCCCCACCCCCTCACCCCAGGCAGAAGGCCTACCAAGAGCCCAGGAGGACCAGGCCACCCCAGACAGCTACCCGGCATGGGCATGCACCCACCCCAATACCTAGACACTCACCCCAGACACCAGGACAACACTAACTACTCCCCCTTCCCTCCATCCACCCACTCCCATACACTGCCCGGGCCAGCCCAGACCCCCCTAGCCTCACCTCAGGGCAGCCTGGCCACCTGACCCAACACAATGGCCACACAGATCCGCCCCCATAGTGAGGCAACTCAAATCCCCACCCAGAGAAACCACAGACAGCCCTTAGTACAGAATTATGCACCATGTTGGTCTCACCCAAGTAACCTAGTAAGCACAGTGTGGGACTCGCAGGTATATTACATCCAAGCCATGTTGACAAGTCATCACAATTCAATTCAATTCAATTCAATTCAATTTTATTTGTATAGCGCATATTTACAACAACAAGTCATCTCATAGCGCTTCACAAAGGCAGAAACAGAAACACCCAACAATCCAAAACATCTGGATTCCCTATAAGCTTCAGCAGTCCGCAAGCAGTCCGCAACAGTGGGAAAAAAAACCTCAGACAGAACCAGGCTCAGGGAGGGACGGCCATCTGCCTCGACCGGTTGGGTGGATGTAGGATGAATTATACAATGTAGTTTACAGTTAAAAAAAGTTATTAGAATTTATTGTCCTTTTGTAACAGGAGGCATCATGGTGGGGGCAGCAGGATACAGAAGGTGAGGCCAGCGGCTGTAGTTCAGGAGCTCCAGATCCAGAGACATCCACAGAGAGAGCAGGCGC
>NW_007578468.1:121864-124794 GCF_000690725.1 Stegastes partitus
TGTGTTGCATTTATGAAATCAATTAACTGCTACAGAGAAAATGAAATTTTATTTCTGCAACAAAATCATTTTCAACTCAAACAAAAAAAAAAAAAAACGACACTGGGTTGAAGGTTACATTTAAAAAAAAAAAACGAAATATCTATTTGAATCATCCTTGTATTTATGAAATAAAAAGCCGATCTTAAATTGTCCACCTGCAGCAAAGTAAAAATGCCGTCTGGTTGTCCTGCTGACCGTGGCTGGGACTGCTGACCAGACTGCTGACCGCCTGTGAGCGCTTTGGGACAGGAGGAGCTCACGACAGCACCGCTGCTCACTGAGGATAGTACCTGCAGAACGATGTCTTTTCATGTCAGAGTCTCCAAAACACCAGAAAAGTCTCCAGTAACACCAGAAAGAGTCGCAAGATTTATCGCAAGTCAATTTTGACGAAAAAATAAAAATAAAAAATCACCAAGAGGATTTGGAAAGTTGGCAGATTTAGCGAGAAAGTCATCAAGGAGCAACAAAAAAATTAAACACGTTTTGTTTTAATGTTACAAGTTCACAAAAATCTTCAAATTTAGAATTACATTTTAAAAACTAACGAGCTAATACATTTAAATTAAAATACTTGTGTTTTTTCCCCAAAGCCACAAGGAGCTGCAGGAGAGGGATAAAATAGCTGCATGTGGCTCCGGAGCCACGGGTTGCCGACCCCTGATCTAGATAGCTAGGTTTAAGCCACTTGGAGATATATTGTAGCTTGTTCCCTAAGAAATAGTGATTAAAGTTGGGTCAGTCCAAATCTATTAGTTTAACTAATCAAATCAAAATCAAATCAAATCAGGTTTATTGTCATTTTGCAGGTACATACACAGTAGCACAGGCAAGATGAGAGAGCGTTTCTTCGGGATCATTTAATTAGTAAGTTTGCAGAATTTACGTCTGGGACAGGCAAGACACTAAACATTCACTCTCGCTGTCTCTTGAATGGGTCACTGCTTCTGTGCACACTGCCATCACATTGAACATGGCGAACCTCTTCAGGTCCTGGTAGGTCTTCAGGGACACAAAGACACACGATGAGGTGATGATGGTGAAGGCGCAGCTGTTGCCCAGAGCTAGCTGTTTGTCTGTCCGCCCGGAACAATGTCGTAGCCTCCAGCTTTGGTGCTCTGGCTTCAACTGCTTTATTTACTGCTTGCAAATCTTAAACTATCCTCAAACCAGTGGAGGGAGCTGGCTTTTTAACTGGAAACAATGGTGTATTGCATGGTGAATCATCACATGGGACTAAAACACCTTTCATATTTTTCAGCATATTGCAGCACATCAGCCAGTGAGCCTGTACGATGTGTTACCATATGTTTACGCACATAGTCAGCTGTTTGGGGTTTGAGGCCCTACATGAATGCATGTTTTAACTGATGCTCACAGGGGCCTGTCAAATCCTCAGTGCAGTCCACTATGTGCATCAAACACCTTTTGGAGTGTCACTCGACATTGTTGAACACACTTTCCTGTATGTTAGTTGGTTTCACTGATTTGGTCCAGTCTGGACGGGACTGGAATGTGTTTCTACATGCTGTCAGGACCAGATCTATTGCACCCTGTAAGACAGCTGAATCTGACTGCATGACAAGTCATGCCAGTATAGGTTCCTTGGACTCGATGCCAATCATGTCCAAGGAAGAGCATAAAAAGTCTTTGGACTTCAGCTCCATTTAAATGATAACTCTGCACTAGTCCTCTGACTCCTGTCTCCCATTCTGCCACATTAACTTTTTGATTGGTTATGCCTTCATGAGGTCTTTTTTCATCATTTAATGTCCATGGGTGGAAAATGTGCATGATTCATGCCTGGGTATGTTCTACTGTCCCCTGGATTGGATTCGGAACTTCAATCATTGGGCATTGTAGCATTTCAGGTTGTTGTGGTTGATCTTGAGTCCAAAACACTTCTTCTCCTGTACTAAATGGGTTTGTAATTTTGCCTGACCTTGATCTGAATGGACTCAATGCTTGTGTAGAAGAAGTATTTGTCTGACCTGAAAAATCAGGTTACATTTGGGGGACAGGTTGAGCAATGGGGTGAGACTGTGTCTGCACTGTGTCTGCATCGTTTAATCCCCCCACAGCTCCCTCCTGTTGTTCGTTTTGTGGAGCTGGCTAATTTGTCTGCTCTTGCGTTGTAGCTGGACATATGTGTCCCCTCGCCTGGCTGACAGCATTCACATCTTCCGTGTCCGCCAATAACACTTGGTCTCTCTGTTTTTGTCTTTTTTTTTTCTCTCTACCATCATTTCGCTGTTTTTTTCTTTTTATCTTTGCTTTATTCTGCCCACTTTTTTCAATGCAAAATAAGATAAAATAAGATAAGCAGTTATTAATCCCACAGTTTGGAAATTCGTAGACTTACAGCAGCAAAAGATTTAGGAAACGCAGTACAAAAAAACAAACCAAAATAGACCACAATATACTTCAGTACCAGATCAGCAGTCTCCAACCTCTTGTGCTTTTTTGTGCAAAATTACTTTTTATTGCTAAATATATAATTACTTTTTCTTCTGTCTCAGCATCAAGTCTCTCCCTTTTTTCAAAGAAGCTCTCCAGAGAAGTTTTTTTGTCTTTTTTATTCATCTTGGCAGCATTTAGACTGACAGCTTCATTTAATGCCCGGGCATGCAAAGTGAATCAAGTGCAGGAAACAAACACAGACAGAAGTGACGGGAGACAAGCTAGTCATTTTTCAAAATAAAACACCCTGCAGACTCTGCCAGAAATAAAATCAACTAATAAAATGTTTTAATTCTTTCTGTGCGGCCCGGTACCAGTCCACCGCCTGGTGGTTAGGGTATTACACAGTATTACACATGTCAGTGGTATTGACCGATTCTTTCATAAATAGAAATACTGAGAGAAGTGCTAATATTAATATCAATATT
>NW_007578468.1:125797-147138 GCF_000690725.1 Stegastes partitus
ATATATTCAGACTTTCATTCCATATATTCAGACTTTCATTCCATATATTCAGACTTTCATTCCATATATTCAGAGTTTCATTATATATATTCAGACTTTCATTATATATATTCAGACTTTCATTCCATATATATACACACTACCAGTCAAAAGTTTTAGAACACCCTAATTTTTCCAGTTATTTATTGCAATTCAAGTTGTGTAAGTCCAATGAATAGCTTGAAATGGTACAAAGGTAAGTACTGAACAGCCCGAGGTTTTAAAAAAAAGGTTTGGTTACACAAAACCGAAAAATAATGTACATTTCAAAATTATACAAAAGGGCCTTTTCCAGGAAACACGAAGTGGGTTAACAATTTAAAGCTGTTCTGCAGCAGTGAAGGTTGAAACAGCCTTAAAAGCTGGTGCTACTAATTCCTACAGGTGTTTTAACTTTTCTTGATTACATACAACCCCCTCTGTCTCCATAAAAGCAGTGTTGGAACACACTGTGGTACCAGACCCTCATGAGCATCAGCTGAACAGTATTGTACTGCAGAAAGTAGTGTGTTGCTACAAAAATGGCGAGAAAAAGGCAATTAACAATGGAAGAGAGACAGACCATCATAACACTTAAAGATGAAGATCTTTCCTACAGGGGAATTGCAAAGAAGTCAAAGTGTCAGTGAGTACAGTTTTCTTCACCATCAAAAGGCACTCAGAAACTGGGGGAAACTCTGACAGGAAGCGATCTGGCAGACCCAAAGCCACAACTGAATCAGAGAACAAGTTTCTGAGAGTTAACAGCTTGCGTAATAGGCGGCTCACAGGACAACAGCTTCAAGCACAGCTTAATAGTGGTCGTAGTAAGCAAATCTCAGTTTCAACTGTGAAGAGAAGACTTCGAGCTGCAGGTTTGACAGGACGAGTTGCAGCAAGAAAGCCACTGCTGAGACGTCAGAATAAGACAAAGAGGCTCTCCTGGGCCATGAAACACCGCCATTGGACTACTGAAGAGTGGAAGAAGGTATTATGGACTGAGGACTCAAAATTTCAAATCTTCGTTTCAATACACAGGATCTTTGTACGTCGTCAAGTAGGCGAGAGGATGGTTCCACAGTGTGTGACATCAACTGTCAAACATGGGGGAGGGAGTGTGATGGTTTGGGGCTGTTTTGCTGGATCCAGGGTCCGTAACTTGTACAGAGTGAGAGGTACCCTGAACCAAAACGGCTACCACAGCATTCTGCAGCACCATGCAGTACCCTCTGGTATGCGCCTAGTTGGTCAGAGGTTCATCCTACAGCAAGATAATGACCCAAAAAACAAGTCCAAGCTATGCTAAAACTACCTCAGGAAAAAGAACAAGATGGTAAGCTTGAAAACATGGAGTGGTCAGCACAGTCTCCAGACTTAAAGTCCGTTGAGCTGGTTTGGGATGAACTAGACAGAAGAGTGAAAACCAAGCAGCCTACAAGTGCCACACATTTATGGGAACTTCTACAACACACTTGGGAAGAACTGTCTGAACAATACTTGATTTCTGTTGTAGAAAGAATGCCACAAGTGTGTTCAGCTGTTATATCTGCCAAAGGTGGCTACTTTGATGAGTCAAAAGTTTGGAATATATTTTGGTCTATAAATTGATTCCATGAATTATTTTTCAACTAAAATTGCTTGTTTGTTCTATGCTTTCATTTCAGAATGCAATGACACAAAAAACTGAATGGTTTTCAGTAAAAAACTGGAAAAAGTGTGGTGTTCTAAAACTTTTGACCGGTAGTGTATATATATAATTTTCCTAAACAGCTTGCCATATATATATATATATATATATATATATATATATATATATTGCACAGCATTTTTAAAGAATTACAAAATATCCATATCCACTATTCACACAATGTGTCTGTATTGTACCTAGAGAAGTATGACAGTTTGTTGGTGTGCGGTCTACTGGGAGCAGTGCTCATTGTGAAGTCTAACAGTAGCAGGCAGGAAGGACCTGTGTTATCTCTCCATCACATATAACAGGTGAAGCAGCCACTGAGTCACTGAAGGAGCTGCCCAGTGATGTCAAAGTCTCCTGCAGAGGGTAGAATGTGTTCTACAACATAGATGACAGCTTCGCTATCATCCTCCTGTCTCCCACCACCTCCACTGGATCGAGAGAACATCCCAGGACAGAACTGGCCTTTTTTTGTCAGTTTGCTTCCTGTCTGCTGTGAAAATGCTGCTGCTCCAGGTAACCACCGCATTGAAGATGGCTAATGCCATCACAGAGTCAAAAGACTGTTCCCTGTGGTGCCCCTGTACTGCTGACAACCATGTCAGATTGACAGTCCTGTAACCTCACATACTGTCGGTTGGTGAGGTAGTCTATAATCCAAGCTGGAAGGTTGGTGGTCCACTCCTGTGTGCTGCAGTATGTCCCTCAGAAGTGTGGGTTGTTTAGTTTTAAAAGCACTTGAGAAATCAAAAAACAAGATTCTCACAGTGCTCCCAGCTTTCTCCAGGTGAGAGAGGGTTCTGTTGAGGGGGTCGATGACAGCATCATTCACTCTGATGCCAGGTTCATAGGCAAACTGAATTAAATTGAATTTCCCTTCTGGGATAAATAAAGTATTTTTCATTTCATTCATTCATTTCATTTCATTTCAAACTGCAATGGGTCTATTGATGGGCTCACCAGGGGACAGAGATGGACAAGGACCAGCCTCTCCAAGGTTTTCATCAGGCTATCGGCCTGTAACTATTGAAATCCTTGGAATGAGGGGACTTCGGCACTGGTACCATGCATTATGTTTTCCACAGCTTTGGGTCTCTCCCCAGTCTCAGGTTAATGTTGAGCATGTTGTTTGGCACAGCTAGTCTGCGCAGGACTTAAGAAGCCTAGAGTTGATGCCATCAGGATCTGCAGCCTTTCTTACCTTAATCTTCCGTAGGTGTTTCCTCACCTGGTCTATGGAGAGGGACAGACAGGGGGGCAGATGACTGATCAAATCTGTTGAAGAAAAGGTTCAAGTCATTTGCCAACTTCTTGTTTGTTGTTGGAGAAACATTGTATAGTCCTGGTGGATACAGCATTTTCGACACAGAGGTTGATGTATACCATAATACAGTGAGTAGGACTGTCAATATTCTCCCCAGATCATCATAGAGCACTTCCCACGCAGTTCTGTCAAAACAGGCTGGAGGTGCACCAGGCTGTGATCGGATCTTCCCAGGGGAGGAAGAGATGATGAGCTGTATGCCTCCTTGGTGTTGGTATTAAACAAATCCATTGTTTTATTATGTCTGGTGTGGTATGTAACATATTGGGTGAATGCGGGCAGAGTGGACAGCAGAGAGTAATGGCCAAAGTCCCCAGAAATTAGAAGAAGGGCCTGCGGTTGTTGCGTCTGCAGCCTACTTGTGACAGAGTACATGACGTCACAGGCCAACTCAGCGTTAGCAGAAGGGGGAATGTATACGGCTGTTATGACAACATGAGAATTCCCTCGGTAGATAGAATGGCCTCATGCTAACAGCTTACAGTTCAACTTCTTTGCTACAGAGTTGTTCTTTAATAGTGATGTGTCTGGGGTTACACCATCTATCATTAACAAACACAGTCAGCCTTCCTCCCTTCCTCTTACCACTCTACATTGTCCTATCTGCCCACATCACCTGAAAGTCGTCCACAGACCGATGTTAGTATCTGGTGTTTGCACTGTTAGCCATGTCTCCATAAACAGCAAGATGCTGCACTGCCAGAGAAGATGTTGTAGACAATTTAGCATTATATTTCTTTATATCTCATTATAACTCCCTTCACTCAGCCTTTTTGCAGTACTCATCCCCTTTAACCCTCCTTCTATCTGCACCATCCCTGACTCTTATTTGCCTTTCCTTCTCATTGTAGACCTCTTTTTACACTATATTCCCTCCTGGGAAGGTGGTCCACACATCAAAGTCCATTCTGGTACATCCAGCAAACATAGGATAATTGGGTGACGTTGGAGGTCCCCCTCAAGCCCACAGTGCCTTTCTGACAAGGAAAGAGCATAAATAAAAGATGAGTGACAGCTAGTAGCCTGAAGCCGAGGAAGGGCAATGAAAGTCATGAAAACTGAGTGATGACATGCATATCAATGCTGCCCCTGCAAGGTAAACAATGACTCTCAATTACCAGGCCAAGTTTTAATTAAGATGATGGTGGAGTAATTATGGCCTCTGACAGGGATGATTGAGCCGGGGAGTCCATGTTGTGATTAAGGCGCCTGTCTGGATGCTTCCTGTCCTATGGAGCCAATAATGACATGACCTCTTGTTGTCAGGGAACAGCTTGCTTGCACAGGGAGAGAGTCTTCAAAAACTCTCTCTTTTTTTTTTTCTTTTTTTCTCACATTGCAGACTTAACACATATCTGTGAGAATTGAACAGGACAAAGGGTCAAAAGCATAAACTCTGCAAATCCCAGGGTGGACTTTTCTTTGGCTATTCCATTTGAACATAGTTGTTCTTTCTGACAGTCAAACAAACGGCAGTACATGTCAATAGAACGTTATCTAAGACTCTGCCTAATCAGTGGATATACTCAGAGTTCCAGTACTGTCTCAGAATTAATTAAAGTGGGTTCATTCACATTCATATAAAAATAACTCTGTGGGATATATAGCCCTTTGAATATAGACTACATGTTTAGGAGTTTCAAAAGTAATTGGACAAATTGCATGATAAGTCAAACTAAATCTCCCTAATAACTTAATTTGTAGACCAATTCCTAAACACAGTTACAACATTTTTTACCTTAAAAGCAAAGAATAAAAACAACAAATCAAAAACATGTATCTTTCCCCAGGCAGTGATCTTGAAAACAAAGGCACCTTTGGTGAAAAATCCAGATTTTGGAACTGTGTATAGGGCAGATTTACCAAAACATAATAATCTTATAATAATAATTAGGTTCAACAAAACACAGCTCATGTGAAACCACTGCCTTATTGACTTTCAGCCTCATCGACTCCTCAATCCTCAGTGCTCAGGCCCATGACCTAGAAATCCTCCTTGATGTATCATAACAACTGTGACATTAAAGAGGCAGGACACACAACTGTACATACAAACCATCTCAGCAGCAGGAATGACAAATGTGGGTAGATGATATGCAATATTAATAATGTCACTCTGTATTTGTATAGTATTACTTTGTGTGCCACAATTATTTTATACCTTGCACTGCCATAATAAGAACTGTATAAAAACGTGTATCTGTACATTCTTGTCACATTCTACTGTGTTTTGACTTCAATTAAAAGTAAAAATATACACTGTACCTCATCATGAACACTGTTCTGCTCATGTGACAGAGATCATAAAATACAGTGATACACAGGTGATGCAGCTGTGGACAAACAAATGTGTATGACGTCGCTTTAAACTGAGACGAGGATGTCTCAATTTGTTGAAAACCTGTTGATGTGACTCCTCTCCCCTCACATCTCCTCCTCGCCTCCTGCATTCAAATCTCTGGTTCGAGGGACTAAGACATTTCTCCAAAGGTCAAGGTAAGGAATCGAAATGAAATAAGGGGAGTGCATTGAAACCTGACCAATGCCTGACCAAATCAGACCTGACAAAAACACTTTTTAATATACATATATATATATATATATATATATATATAAAGTGGTTAGAAATGCAGGTTTAGGGGAACTGAGAGAAACAAGCTAAATATGAAGGAGCTGAGTATGTAAGTATTTAAGTATGAAGTACTAATCCCTGTAGTTTTGAGAGCTGGCTATTTACACAACTTGCTAATAATCAAACAGCAGACAGAGTTAGAGACTAGCTAATGAACATAGCATAGCATTAAGTAGCTTAAGAGCCTTACGTTTTTTTCAAGAGTTGATGGAATCACATACAATCAAAGTGGAAGTCAATACTGTCCATTCCTAGCAAATCCCTGTGCAAGTATTTATCAACTTCAAACAATTCAATTTATGTCAATAAAAGTCCTATTATAAAGAAACTAAAGAATTATTCTGGGTTGCAGTAACCACATTAAAACCCAGTTTGTCCAGATGATATGATAGCTCTTAACAACAATGAATGCTGGTTATCATTCTGGGTACTATTGTTTCTTGCATTTCCTAGTCCTAGGTTAGTCTGTTTAATGTTCTGGCCTTGTGCAGTATAAAATATTCAGCACCTTGGCAGCCTTTGCTAGCAGCACTCTAGGTAGTCAATGGTTGGAGAGGAAATCAGGCTTCTTTAGTCAATGACAGAAAAAGATTTTATCTGCGCTTCAAGGCTCCCAGTCGAGAGGCGCGCATCCTGCCTGGCAGAGAGGAGGTGACGCACATCGTGACGGAGCATGATGTGAGGAGGATGTTTCAATGTGTGAATGCCAAGAAAGCTACAGGACCTGACAGTATAAGAGGCCGTGTCCTGAAAACCTGTGCCAACCAGCTTGCACCGGTGATCACGAAAATATTCAACCTCTCGCTCTCCCAGTGCATCTTCCCCAGGTGCTTTAAACAGTCTGTCATTGTTCCTGTCCCCAAGAAAGCCAAGCCCAGCTGTCTTAATGACTACTGGCCCATTGCCCTGACCACTGTGGTGATGAAATGTTTTGAAAGGCTGGTCAGAAATTTCATCACCTCCTCCCTTACCTGCCTCCCTGGACCCCCTACAGTTCGCATACCGGGCAAACAGATCCACAGACGACGCCATAAATCACCTGCTACACACAGCCCTGGCCCACCTGGACACTAGGAAGGGGAATTATGTGCAAATGCTGTTCGTGGACTTCAGTTCAAAACCATAATCCCCTCCAGACTGGTCACTAAGCTGCAGGACCTCGGACTCACCTCCTCCCTGTGCAGATGGGTCTACAGCTTTTTGACCAGCAGACCACAGGTGGTTCCAGTGGGAAATCACCTGTCCTCCTCATGCACCCTGAACATCAGTGCCTCCCAGGGCTGTGTGCTGAGCCCTCTGATGTACTCACTGTACACCAATGAATGTCTGACCACATCAGACTCTAACACCATCACTAAGTTTGCTGACAACACAGCAGCGGTGGGTCTGATCTCCAACAACAACGAGGAGGACTATTTAATGGAGATCATCCACCTGGAGGACTGGTGCAGAGACAACAGCCTCATCCTGAACGTCAGTAAGACTAAAGAGCTGATTGTGGACTATAGCAAGAAGCAGCAGAGGGCATACCACCCACTCAGGATCAGCGGGACAGAGGTGGAGCGAGTGGAGAACTTCAAATACCTGGGTGTTAACATCACGCAGGACCTGACGTGGTCCTGTCACATCAACATCGATACACACACATATATATACATATCAGTGACGAGCGGTCATGTGAGGCAGGTGAGGCAGAGCCTGACATCACATCACGGAAAGAAAAAAATATATAATGATAAAATAATTTAAATGGTTATATTTATCCAGTGATTTGTACTTGAAGTATTTATTTTTTTCATTTAGCCTCATCAAATCGCTGAATTTCCCATTCAAATGCTTGGAAAAGAAGCCAGTGAGGCAGCGGTGATCTGAGCCTCACCTTGGATTGCGCAATCCCTCGCTACCTACACTGGCTGCCATGCAGTGACAGCGTGCTGCTGTCTGTATGTCGCCAATAACAAGGTTCAAACATATTTAATATATGAACTGATTTCCCATAGTTCAGCAGATGTATATAATAATGTACAGTGTTTTTTGCTACCAACTGTATGTGTGTAACGTGTTTCGGGTACGAGAGGTGCGATCAGAAACGGATGAGAAGAGGTTCTAGGTGAAGCAGGCAGTTCTCTTGCCTCATGGCAGGTGGCGCTCGTGATCCCAGACATGCTTCTTGTGACTCCATGGCTGCAGAGTACATAACAGCAAGCTGGACTAGGTATGATATACAGTTAGCAAGTGCAGCGAAGGAAGATAAGGAGACTTCTACAAAAAAGCAACAAAGATTTTTGTCCAAAAGGAGCAGAGCATGGACTTCATTTAAAGGTAAAGGTAAGACAGCAATAAGTTTAAAATTTTTTTTTAAAAAGAAACGTGTTTTGTGGGCTACAGCTTGTATGTGTAAAGAATGCAGATATGAAACAACCCGTAAACTGCTGCCAATCAAATGGCAAATATGCTACTGTGTAGAGTGCATATATTCGTAAATCAGATTCTGATGACGTCAGTGCCTCACCGGCCATGAACCTCAACGCGCGTCACTGTTGCCTTGCAGCTAGAAGGTCGCTGGTTTACGTCCCGGTGGGGGCACCGTGATCTTTCTGCGTGCGTGGAGTTTACATGTTCTCCCCGTGCAGCGTGGGTTCGCTCCAGGTTCTCCGGATTCCTCGTACAAGGTCCAAAAACATGTAGAGGTTAATTGGTGATTCTTAATTGTCCGTAGGTGTGAATGTGAGTATGCATGGTTGTCTGTCTCTAAGTGTAGCCCTGCGATAGACCTGTCCAGGATGTCTCCTTTCTTCGTCCTAAGCTGGCTGGGCTCCAGCCCCCTCGCAACCCTGGTGAGGATTAAGTGGTGTATAGATAATGGATAGATGGATGGATATATACATATTTATTTCTTGTGTGTTTTATTTTTTATTTTTATTCATCTTAACATTGTTTCGGTGTGGAACAGGTATAGAAAGCATTTCGCGCCGCGTTATACACTGTATAAGTGTGTTTGTGACCAATAAAGGCCTTGAATCCTTGAGTCCTTGGAGATATTAGATGTCAAGTAATGGGATTAAACCTAAGACAAATCTGGCCACAGCTTTTGGAACGCAGAATGAGGTCCTGGAGCAGAGGAGAAGGATTGCTTGGAGGTCATCAGTTTTCCATCAGCTTTTCTTCCTGTCTCCCAACGTCTATAGGTTTGGCAGCTCTTAACGATGTGTTTATGCGGGATTGTGTAAACAAAGATTTTTTTTTTTTTAAATGATCTGGTATGAACAATCTTATTTTTGAAAACGTAGATCCGTTTTTTTTAAATACCCAGCTACGTGTACACGTGGCCTAAATCTGGTGTCTTGTTCCAGGGACTGTGGCTGTGTGAGTGAACAAGTGTTTGTCAGAGTTTTTTTTTTTTTTTGCTCTGCATCAGCAACAAGGCCATGGGAGCCTCCAAGGGACCAATTTCTGTCTGGTCTGCAGGCCATAGTGTGGTTTTGTGTTTAGTTGAGGAGTATGCAGAAAAGGAGGAAAAGAAGATGAAGAAAAGTCTTCGGTGTATGTGTTAACATACAGACACCTGTCACTATTTTACATCTGCCGCTGTCCCTTAAAGATATTTTTGCTTCCCAACTTCTGTGAGACATTTGTTCACTTTAGGCTGAGCAGAAAAGAGGAACATCTCCGGAGCATGATGACTTTCAAGGCAATAACGAAGAGTTGTGTAGAGATGTGGTCCAGCTCCTTTTAAGTGGACTGATCCACATTGCACATCATAACCAAACCTCCTCCCAAAACATGTTTTTTCTTTTTCATTTCTTTTTTTTCTTTGTCCTTTGACCAGAGTTGCATATTATTCCTAGCCATAACCTGGACAGAAGTGTTGAGCCGCAACAGAGAAGGCCTCATTATAGAACTCCAGCAAAAGGATGAATGTAACCCCGAGCCACACAAGTCATTCACCCCTGATTACTGCAGGTGTTTCTGAATACATCAGGGAAGGTAGTGATGCTAGGTGCCATAGAGGCCTCACAAACAGGATGTGACCAGCAAGCTAGACAGCTCCAACTCTGTTTCTACATTCTTAGATACAATGTAGGTCCACCATCCCACTGACCCTGGGACCACAGCATATTGCATGGAGAGGGAAAACCTTATGGCAATGTTATAATGTAACAAAGTATTATCTTTCAAACTTACTTTTCCCAGGAACATATGAATGAATTTATAAAATAAAAAAATAAACAAACCCAAAGAATTCAATCTTTAAATCACTTTGAACCTAAAGTTACAGCTGGAGCCTTTCCCAGCCTTCTCGGGGTGAAGACAGGGGACACCCTGGATAGATAGATAGATAGATAGATAGATAGATAGATAGATAGATAGATAGATAGATAGATAGATAGATAGATAGATAGATAGATAGATAGATAAAGATTTATTGATCCCGTTGGTAGAACCTCAGGGAAATTGTTGTACAAGCAACAACAACACAACACCAGCACAACATTAGTAATAATAATAATAATAACAATAACAGTAGTAACAACAACAGCGGATACAGTAACAAATTGCCAAAGTGCCTAAATATTCCACACAATCCGGTGATATCTCACCCCAATGTCCTCACTCCTCACCCCTCGCTCCCCACCTCTCCCCACGGGGAGCAAAGGAGTTTTTGGTCCTTTTAGTTTTGCACCTGGGGAGGAGCAGCCTGTCGCTGACCTGGCTCCTCTGGGCGATGGTGACAGTGATGGCTGGCATCGTCCATAATGGCCAGCAGTTTGTTCAGTGTCCTCCTTTCTGCCACTGTCATCAGGGAGTCCAGTTTCATGCCCACTGCAGAGCTGGCCCGCCTGATTAATTTGTCCAGTCTTGATGCGTCCCTTTTTGAGGTCGCCAGTCTATCATAGGTCTACACAGAGAGACAAACAAGCACACTCACTTTTACACCTATGGACAATTTAGAATCACCAATTAACCTCAGCATGTTTCCGGACTATGGGAAGAAGCCAGAGAAGCCGGTGAGAACCCATGCTGCACAAGCAGAACATGCAAACTCCTAACTCCTAACCTCTAACTGCAAACCAGGGATCTTCTAGCTGTGAGGCGATGGTGCTAACCCCCAAGCCATTGTGCAGCTCCAAGCTGCCATCGAGAAGTTCATAATAAAATAATAATAAAAAATAAATTTTCCACCCAACAAGTCAAGCCATGCACTCTCGTCTTCCTTCACTGATCACTGGCTTTCTTAATTCTGTAACTTCGGTGTACTGCGATATTTAAAAATACAGTCTTCTCGTGAAAAGCTGAGCTCACCTCAATGAGCTGTTTTTTCTGCTGACAGAAAACAGCACATGTAGAAAAAAAAAAAAAAAAAACTCTTTCATCTGGACAAATCTGACACTAGAATGCCCTATTTGAACTAGTTTCAATGTCATTTTGGTCACCGCAGCCTGCAATGTGGAGCGTTTAGGGAACATTGGTGAATGTCGTGTCTGATAATAAGAAAATGTTCAACAAGTCATATGTTTTGCCTGTGACAAGGTGGGAGGTGTGGCCAAATGAGAAAGTTTGTCGTAATGGTGCTATCAGTGTCTGGACCCTTTGACCTATGCATCTTCTTCACGTCTGCAAACAAACTTTTGGTGCATTATCGCCACCTACCGGGCTGGAGTGTGTGCATCAGTGGACACGTTCAAAATACTAAACACAGCCATGGGATTCTGTGCATTGTGCAGCCGTCATTAACAAGATTGTTATTAACATACCAAAAGCCCCTGGACAGAAAGAGAAAATAAGTCCCTTAATAATAAGTCCCTTAACAATACTGAGTTCAAACCAACTACCATTGTCAGTCAGAAAACTGTATAAAATTGATATGCTTTCTGTTTTTCAAAACTTGTTGTCAACATCCATCCATTATCTATACACCACTTAATTCTCACTGGGGTCGCAGGGGGCTGGAGCCTATCCCAGCTGACCTAGGGCGAAGGCAGGGGACATCCTGGACAGGTCGCCAGTCTATCGCAGGGCTACACTCACATTCACACCTACGGACAATTTAGAATCACCAGTTAACCTCAACATGTTTTTGGACTGTGTGGGAGGAAGCCCGACCCGGAGAGAACCCACGCTGCATGAGGAGAACATGTAAACTCCACACAGAAAGATCCTAGGTGTCCTCACCAGGACACGAACCAGCGACCTTCTAGCTGTGATGGAACAGTGCTAACCACCAATCCACCATACAGCCCTTGTTGTTAACATGAATAGCTAATTTTCTCATCGTTAAATGCTGTTTTTCATTTGATATGACATGTCGTCTGGGCAATGATGCAGTGATGGGCACTGTCGCCTCACAGCTCAGAAATCTCAGCTTGGGGTCTTTCTGTGCAAAAGTTACATGTTTTCACTGTGCCTATGTGGGTTTTTACTTGGTGCTCTGGCTTCCTAAAAAAATATATTTATTTTAGAAAACACACAAAGAGACACAAAGACACACATGGACTGTGAAGTATAAAAGAGAGTTGACACATAGGAGTGGTAGTCAGAATGAATACTCTGTAGACATTATAAACCATTGTTTTGTTTAACAAAGCATATCTCATAAATTTGAATCAAGTCATTCAATCTGCACAGTCAGGAGGCCAACAAAGAGTCATAAAATCCAGCTCTGCTTAGCTGGCAGCCTTCCCTTCCCCCTCCTTCTCCCTCCTTTCCCTTTTCTCTTGTGGGCATGAGTGTGTGAGTATGCATGGAATGTTGCAGGTGCAGGTCATTGTACAATCACCTGAGTGAGCACAACTGCAGCAGGGAGTGGTCCACCAGTTTAATCTGCACTTCTGCACAATGAAAGCCTGGCTCAGACCACTGCACGACTGTGGACCTTTCAATAACACTCAATCAACCCAGCTCCTAGTACTTGTTTTGAGTTTTTCATGTGTTGTTTCCTCCGAGTAACTGGTGCTTTCTTTGTCCAGTCTGTGACAACCCCTGTCTGCTCCACTGGTTTGCTTCACTGATTCTGCATGACCGTCTGTACCTGCCAGTCTGCCAGATTTCCGTTCCAAAAACCACCTGCTGATAGCGTCATACTAGCTGTGCCTCCCAAGCCAGATGCCAAGCTCCGTTCACATTCCCTCGGGCTCTCTCTCTTACCTGGTTGCCAGCTAAGTTGTCCCCCTCTCTGTTCTGGTCCTTATTGTCTCGAAGGATCTTTAGTAATAATTCCGATTTGTGTCGCCAACCTTGTCAGCAATTGTGTAGTTCTTGGGACGTGTTCAGTGGCATGTTGTTTTACCGGACCCACACTTTCTGTAGACAGAATGGTGGCAGAACAGCCGGAAAAATCCAATGGGATTTACCAGAGGTGAGTGGGGGACAATGCTGGGGATCTGGTTGAGGCATGGAGTCAAGATTGACAATGTGCCGCAAAGTGATTGTCTGATCCAGGGTTTTATGGGGAGGCTGCTAATTGGTGCACAGATCCTTCTGATTAGGTTGCACCTCAGTCATATACACACACTTAGAGGGAGAAAGGAAGTAGGAGGAGAGACCACCAGCAAATTAAGGGCAGAAGCAGGGGCCCTGACATACAGGAATTTTTTTTTAACTGTCATATTTTCTTATTGTCTCAGGTATATATCAGGCTTTTCATTCAGGCTTTCCTTCACTAACTTTGTGTTTCCATTACAAATTTTGAGTTATTCTAACTTATCTATTAAATTCTAACTTAGTATATTTTTCAACACAGAATTGTTGTGTTTTTCAATGAAACGGCACAAACTTTTTCATAACTATGAGCTTTGACTCCTAGTATTTTTACTTCTGCAACTGCTTTTAGTGCCGCTATGGAAACCAAACATGCCATCCTGCCTCTACATTCCTAAACCAACTCATCCAGTAGATCTCTACAACAATCTGCAGACCTACAGTTACTTCAAAGGGTACACAAGTATCACTTTTACTCTACTAAATTCAGAAACTGCTAGAGCAGGTGTAGACTCACCCAACAGCTCGGCAATTGCTGACAACACCACCTTAGGAATTTCACCCAAGGATTCCTACCTCTGGCAACTACCTCAGAGGCACACAGGTCCGTTATAATAAGAGGCAGGCAAGTGGTTCCGTTAATAACACAATAATTTTTATTACATTCCCCCCAAAAAATTCACAATTATTAAAACAATTATTTACAAAAAAAGGGAGGGGAGTGAACTGGTTCAGAGCTGGCTTATCACCGGGGAGTGTGTCGACAGGAGAGGAGTGGGTCCCAGGGGATGGTCACCAAGTGAATACACACACATACACACGTGTGAGAGATCAAACAAAAACCCAAGGTTCCAACAGCACACGGGAAGGGGATACCACCACCGTCGGCACCAGCCCACCACTGTGGTGCTCAGCTCTGAAACAGAAAAGGGGGAATTAGTGGGGAACACTCAAATCTATCAAACAAAAAGTAACGAAAAGATTAAACTATAAGCGATAACAGTCGCCTATATATTTTTAACAAATTCAAAAGAAAACTATATATTCAAACTCAAAATGCATAAAGAACTGAAAATACAAAAGAATTGGGACGTTAAGGTTCAAAATTATAACACAGGCAAGAAACAGTTCCCAAAAACAAAACAATCACAAAACTGAAAAATAATGAATCATCTTTACAACTGAATATTGAATAGAAATAGACGAAAAGGCCAAATGAAAGAAAATAACAAAGCCAAATGAATAAAACAACTGCATAGAATCCGTCTGTCTGTCCGTCCGTCCGTCCATCCACTTCAGAATAGTCCAATGTTTTCCTCTTAGCCATTCTTGGGTGTTTTTAGCCCTGTGTTTTGGCTCATTGTCCTGTTGCAAGACCCATGACCTGCGACTGAGACCAAGCTTTCTGACACTGGGCAGCACATTTCTCTCTAGAATACCTTGATAGACTTGAGATTTCATTGTACCCTGCACAGATTCAAAACACCCTGTGCCAGATGCAGCAAAGCAGCCCCAGAACATAACAGAGCCTCCTCCATGTTTAGCAGACAGGACAGGGTTCTTTTCTTGATACACTTCATTTTTGCGTCTGTGAACATAGAGCTGATGTGCCTTGCCAAAAAATTCCAGTCTTGTCTGTCCATAGGACATTCTCCCAGAAGCTTTGTGACTTGTCAACATGCAGTTTGGCAAATTCCAGTCTGGCTTTATTTATGATTTGTTTTCAACAACGGTGTCCTCCTTGGTTGTCTCCCATGAAGTCCACTTTGGTTCAAACAACGGATGGTGCGATCTGATGCTGATGTACCTTTCCTTGGACTTCACCTTTAATGTCTTTACAGGTTGTTCTGGGCTCTTTTGTTACCATTCGTATTATCCGTCTCTTTAATTTGTCATCAATTTTCCTCCTGTGGCCACGTCCAGGGTGGTAGGCTACAGTCCCATGGATCTTAAATTTCTGAATATGTGCAACTGTAGTCACAGGAACATCAAGCTGCTTGGAGATGGTCTTACAGCCTTTACCTTTAACATGCTTGTGTCATGAACTTACTCACAGAACAGGTGGACATAAATGCTCGACTCAGAATAGGTTAATATCAAACAAGGTTTGGTACACAGGTAGGTCAATCAGACAAGGCAGAGGTATCCAGGAATCGTCAGGCAAAAAGCAAGGTCCAAAAAACAGAAATGAGGTCGTGAACAAAACAGACTATGACTTGACAACGCTGGTACAAGGACTGAGAAGTGCAACGAACTGGCGACGAGACAGTGAGACACACAAGGTAATATACACGAGGTAACGAGGGGAGATGGGAAACAGGTGCGGGGAGTTAATCAGGGAACAGGTGTGACAAGACAGGTGCAGGAAGTAAAAGTAGAACAGAAACACCCGGAGACGTGATTTCAAAATAAAACAGGAAAGACGAGACATACAATATAGATAGAGAGTTGACGGACATGACAGCTTGTCTATAATTTTCTTTCTAATCTCCTGAGACAACTCTCTCCTTCGTTTCCTCTGGTCCATGTTTAGTGTGGTACACACCATGTCACCAAACAGCACAGTGACTACTTGTAACCCTATAAATAGGCCAACTGACTGATTACAAGTTTCTAGACACCTGTGATGCTAGTAAGAGGACACACCTTGACTTAACATGTCCCTATGGTTACATTATTTCTTTCTAGGGGTACCATCATTTTTGTCAAGGCCTGTTTCATGAGTTATTTTTTAAAATAATTCTGTTGAACCACGGTTCAAAAGCATTGTCGGATTTTCATTGCTTAATCTTTATTGAATTTTTATTTATTATTACTTTTGTCAGATTCAAGTTATTTCTGTGACTGTTGTGGGTTTTTCTTTAATTAACCGAGGGGTACCAACAATTTTGTCCACGTGTGTAAATGTGGATAATATTACAAGCAGCAGTCACCAACTTAATGATATGCGTGGACTCTGAAATTCTGGAGGTAGACGGTTGATAGTATCTGCTGGATTTACCGTGTTTCTTGTTCTCAATCCCTCTCCCTTTTCTCTTGTCCTGTGCAGGGGTACAAACAAGCACATGACACACTGGAATAGTGTTATCTAACAATATCTAAGATAATAAAAATCAGTTATATAACAATTCCATAAGATAGCATGCATAATTGTAATTTATGTGCAAGAATTACAAAAGCAATCATCACATCTTTTATGGGAACATTGTTATAAGTCATGCTGAAATGATTCAAAGCCTACGGTTACAACAGGCTGACCGCATGAATCTAACATAATAGTAAATATCTTTCATGGAATTCCCTCAGTGCTAACCTGTTCATGAGAATCAATCAGAGACAAATGAGTCATATAAACTTAGTTTCACTATACTTGCAAACTGAACATAACTGCTGAGTGATGAAGTTAATGATAACGACATAGAACAACTTTCTGGATACATCATGTACTTCAACATGTAAAGAAAAAAAGAATTACATAGAAGTACATATGAAAGAAATAAAATCATAACTAGCCAAAAAAGAGCTTGGCATCTGTACTGTGAATTTAGGTCTGGATAGAAAGCAAACTTCAAGGCAAATAGTGCCCAGGCATTTAAAATATTTCAGAACCTGTTTTCAGATTGCAAGGCTTTGAGTTATCTATGCACCAGTGACTGGCAATCAGGCATTTCTCCCAATTTGTTCTTTTGCCATGTATTTTTAGTCGAATTTCATAAACACGATTACATTAATTGTATGTAAATTCAGGATTTTGTTTGGACTTGATTCATAAAAGTGCAGTCCAGGCAAAGCACATGCTAAATGTCATCAGACTTCCAGTCACCCAGTTTTGTCCACTGTTGCTTCAATAAAGGAATGGATTCCATCCAGTCAGACACTCCTTACCTAGTGTCTGACTCGATCACTAAATCAGTAGGAATAATATTATGCTTATAAAAGACAAGTTAGATAAAAATACAAATTGATGGAGCACAACATCATTTGAAAGGCAGAAGAGTAATCAGATGAACTCATAATTTCAACCAGGGAGAGTTAAGAAAAGAAGGTTAAACTTATTAACCTTTCTGAAAATGGTTTATGAGCTTAGTCTTTATTGATTACTTAGGTTATGAAATCAAAATGATTTCTCTAGGTGGCTGAAACAAAAAGGTTAACCTATACATGTTTATTGCTCTACAAGGTCATTTATTGACAGCCCCTTAAGCTTCAGCAAGCATTGTGAATGATGGAAGATACTAGAAACAGACAGAGGAAAGGATGATGGTGGCCAGTCATTTGATGTTCTTGTGAGCTACAAGCAAAGTGTTTTGATAGTGCCAAGCTTTCTAAAGGGCCTATGAATAAACTCAGAGGGTAGATGCTGACGACAGCCTTCACAAACCTCAGAGGATTTGATTTCTCATGAATAAAATCACTGAGGGAATTCACATCAGCAAATACAATGCATTTGCACTTAAATGTGCTGCTCTTCTCCACAGCCAAGCATCTACTCTTTGTCTGACTCACTACAAAAACAACAAATAGAAAGATGTGGTATTGAAAGCTGATGGTAAGGTTGTGTGCCAGTATCTTTGATAATTTTCTTGCCAAAAGACAAAGAAATTAGAAATTTTTAGCACCTTGTACCAAAAGTTAGTGACAGATGGCAAAATGTGTTGATGAATCAGTTGTGTGGAACGTTGCTTTAATACAGTTCATCCAAAAAAAACTGATGAGTGAGATTTCCATAAAATATATTGTGGAGATGCCTTGACTATTGTCCTAGTACCTAGGTCAGAATTACCTTCATATATGGTCCCTATAACGACAAAGCCTGAAAACATGTTTCATGTGTATATATAGTTATATATGTATATGTAAAAATCCAATGCATCACAAAGAAACTGGTGCCTTTGTTAACATTTGTAGACAGCTATACTTTTAATCCTCTCTGATACAACTTTTTGACATCTTCCTTGCAGTTGCAAGGTGTCTGAGGGTTTTCTTACAGCCTGGTACAAATCTCTTCTCAACATTTCTGTGGGATTCAGATTCGAGTTTTGACTTGGCTGTTCAATTCAATTTCAATTCAATTCAATTTTATTTGTATAGCGCATATTTACAACAACAAGTCATCTCATAGTGCTTTTCCATAACTTTCTAGTTCCTCAGTGGAATTTGTAGTGTGCTTACAATGATAATTATCCTGCTTTAACGTCCCCTTTCAATTCACTACAAAAACGCCAACTTGTCAACTTTCAGACGGATAGCTTTGCATTTTCTTTGAACACTATTATATTGCAGAATTCACAGTTGAATCAATGACTGAGGCAGCAAGGCAACCCCGAACACATTTCCACCAACATTTTTTCAAAGTTGGTATCAGGTTCTTTTCCTGAAAAGCTGTCTTTGGTCTGCACCAAACACGTGTATTGTTTCTGTGGCCAAACAATTTTACCCTGGATTTGTCTATCCAAAGCACATAATTTATGGTCTTTGCTCGCTTATTCATTGGTAAACTATAGTTTGCTCTAACGTTCTTTTTAGACAGCTAAAGGAAAATCCTGCAAACATCTTGTTGATGCAAGCACTTATTCTTTTTTTTTTTGCTGATTTATTTATGTATTTATTTTTTATGGTTTTCTTTAAATTATGATAATTACTAGAAAACCTACAGAATAGTACAGTTGTGACTTGATAATCCGACACTAAATGCTATACCTTCTTTTATGTCGGATAGCAAGGCTGTTGGATTGTCAAGACAGAGGTTGAGATACAAGGAGGGCTTGATGCTTGAAGGGTAATTTGTTGTTAATATTTATTGTTTATCAAATCAAATGACGTTTGTTGTCATTTTGCAGTACATACAATAGTAGTACAAACAAGATAGGAGAGCGTTTCTTCAGGATCCAAAGACTAAAAGCAATTAAAAAAAGAATTGTGTCCTTATCTTGATCAGCAGTTCAGCATTCTGACAGCTTGTGGAATGAAGCTGTTGATCAGTCTGGAGGTTCTTCCTTCAGTGGTCTGGAAATGCTTCCCTGATGGCAGCAGTTCAAACAGTTTATGGAGAGGGTGTGAGGAGTCCCTGACAATGTTCAGGGTCCTGCTCCTGCAGTGGCTCTGGAAAAGTTCAGAGCTAGCTGTCTGTCCACCCGGAACAATGTCATCCCCTCCAGCCGTATGACTTTCTGGGATGTTGTCATGGAGCCATGTTTCTGTAAAAGCAAACACACAGCAGTCCCTCCACTCTCCATGGGTTAGAATAGTATAGTAGTACAGTATAGTCCTGCTGGTCCGGAAGGGGTAGCCTTTAGCCTAGCATGGATCCTGGCTCTCTTCCTCCTCCTTTGTTTCCGTTCATTCCACTTGCACTTCCTTCTCTCTCAGGTAACTGCTGGCGCAGTCTCCAATCAGACTCTGTGTTGGTGTAGTATGTCCAAATCACAACTGACCGCCGTAATTTTAGCGACGTTCATTGCCCTGATGTTCAGCAAAATCTCTCGGCTGTAACTTTTGCGGAATGAAGGTCTGGGATAGTCAACACTCAAAACGACACTCAAACAGTGTCGTTTTGAGTGTCAGGGGAGGCAAGTGAGACAGAGCCTCACCTGACATCATAGAAAGGAGAAAAAATATATAGTGAAAAAA
Organism: Stegastes partitus; assembly: GCF_000690725.1. Classification (NCBI taxonomy): domain Eukaryota; kingdom Metazoa; phylum Chordata; class Actinopteri; family Pomacentridae; genus Stegastes; species Stegastes partitus. The sequence continues at coordinate 145,574 of NW_007578468.1, forward strand.
TAATTTAAATGGTTATATTTATCCAGTGATTTGTACTATAAAGTATTTATTTTTTCATTTAGCCTCGTCAGTTTTGATAATTTTTGAATTCAAAATCGCAGAATTTTTGCAATTTCCCATTCAAATGCTTGGAAGAGAAGCCAGTGAGGCAGCGGTGAGCTGAGCCTCGCAGTTCTCTTGCCTCGTGGCAGGGGGCGCTCGTGATCCCAGACATGATTCTTGTGACTGCAGACTAGGTGACAGCAAGCTAGACTAGGTATGGTATACAGTTAGCAAGTCAAGTGCGGCAAAGGAAGATCAGGAGACTTTTACACAAAACTAACGGATGTTTTTGTCCAGAAGGAGCAGAGCATGGACTTCATTTGAAGGTAAAGCTAAGACCGCAATAACTATCTGTCCACAAACTTTACATCAATGGCCAACTCTACCTCAACTCAAAGATAACTGACTGGCGTACCGGTGGAGACTGCTATGGAGAATGCTATGCTTTGCTATTTCCTGGTTGACATCTTGGATTTTTGGAGCCAGTGACGCAAAAATCATCGGAGGGGGGCGGAACCATAGGAGCAGCGATTGGTCAGACGGATTGAGAGGCAGGCCCTGTCTGCCCGCCCATATTTACTGCCTTCTGCTTGCTTTGTCTGCATCGTCGCTGCCGACTGTCAATCAAGCAAGCCACACCCCTTACCCCGCAAAATTTTGACGATTTTTAAAAATTCAGTGTTGATTTATTTTCAGATTGGCCACCTGATCTCTGGATTTGACTATGAAACTAATAAGAAAAAAATCCTGAGCTGTAGGAATATGGTGTTTCGTGGTCTGTGATCACTTCTTTCCCAATTCAAGTCTATGGGAGCCAGGGCTTTTTGGAGCCAGCAACTAGCGGACGTAGTGATATTGCAGGTTTTTGACACTTCCGGGTTGGCTTCATTTTTCAGGGCCGGTTGCTACATCCATCTTTTATACAGTCTATGACCGTACCTAGTCTAGTTTAGTCACCTACTCTGCAGCCACAAGAAGCATGTCTGGGATTGTGAGCGCCCCCTGCCATGGGGCAAGAGAACTGCGTGCCTCACCGGGAACCTCTTCTCAGCTGTTTATGATAGCTCAGCACACGAAACAGATTACACACATACAGTTGGTAATAAAAAAACACTGTACATTATTGTATACATCAGCTGAACTATGGAAAATCAGTTCATATATTAAATGTGTTTAAACCATGTTATTGGCGACACGCAGACAGCAGTACGCTGTCACTGCAGGCAGCCAGCGCAGTGGGGGATTGCGCAATCCAACTGAAGCTCACCTCACAGCTGCCTCACCGGCTTCTCATATTATTCTCATATTATGATAACTGTCAAGAATGCTGTTGATATACAGTATAAGATACAATAAGAGATAATGTTAGGTTATAATTTGATGTTGTATATCTTGCTGACTAGATGAGATACCAAATAGTAATCCGAGGGAAATTTTATGACCTTATAATAATAATAATAATAATAATAATAATTGATCAGATTTATATAGCGCTTTGCTAGACACTCAAAGACGCTTTACAC